>NC_086252.1:37833465-37986793 GCF_021018805.1 Prinia subflava | reverse complement strand
GCTGCCAAAATCATGGAATCATGGAATCACTGAGGTTGGAAAAGACCTCCAAGCCCGCAGAATCCACCTGTGGTGGATCACCCAGCCCAGAGCACTCGAGCTACGGGGCTTGATGGCACAAAAATGGGAAAATTATTCCATAGACCTGCTCTTCCTCAGGCTCTCTAAGGCAGAACTGTCCCCAATTCCTGCCTGAATTGATTTGACTGTCAGGATGGTTCTGGAGAAGGCAGCTGCATTCAGTCATGAGTGAATACCCAAGGACTGTGAGGTGCAGATTCCAGGCAGAAGGAGCTGGGCTGGCTGTCAGCACAATCAGGAACTGAACAGATTCAGGCTTGAACACAGAAACAGCCAAACATTATTTCTAAAGAGGCTTTCCTGGGAATATTCCAGTCCCCAAGTCGTGCCCCTGGGGGCAGGTGCCTGTGGCATGTGGCACCTGTGTGTAAGGGTGTCACACATGAGGCAAACTCGGGGATTTTCACGTCTGGCTCTGGAAGTGCTGACATGAAGAGAGCTTTGTAAAAGGAGCTCTGGCTCTCCTCGGCTTCCCACGCTGGGAGCTGGGAATGGGAATTAGGTTAAAGAGCTGCTGGGCTCCCAGGCAGAGCATGGCACGGAATGAAAACGAGCCCTGGCCGGCACATGACCGGGATGAGCAGCAGGGTTAATCCCACACTGGCACCAGGAACAACCAGCCCCCAGCCTGGCGTCGGGACAAGCACCGGGCCAGGCTGGAATACCTCAAATTCCACTTGGAACGGTACAAAAACAAACCCAAAAATCCTTTTATCCACTAAGTATGATCCAAGTCTGGCACGGGCAGCGCCATCCTCGGAAGGCAAAGGGGATCCAGCCCTGAGCAACCTGCTGGGAACTTCTCAGCCTGCCAGGGACTCCAGGAAAACTCACTGGAGATGGGAGAGACAGAGCTGAGGAAGTTTTGTGCTCCAGCTCACAAACAGCTTCTACCTTTAGCTGGAGTTGGCAAAGACAAAATATTCTTCCCAGCAATGGTACTTGTGCATCAGCCTCACACCTCATTTTCCTTATCTGCAAGAACTGTGAGATGCTATCAGCAGGTCCTACTTCCGTGGCTGAAGGAATGCCAGAACAGCAGCCAAATGCTGGTGTGTGAGCTCAGCCACACTCCTGCACGGGGTGCATTGGGAAGCAAGGATCAGCTCCCTCTCCAAGCCTTGGCACAGGCGCCACTGCCGACAACAACTCCCGGCCCACGGTGAGACCATCCCTGCCCGGGAGCTGTGTGCTCCTGGAGCTGCTGTGGCTCCCTTGGGATGGTGCCTCAGCTCCAGGGCTGCCTCACAACACCAGCCTGGGGCTCCTCTAGAGCCCAGTGAGGTGTCTGGGAGCCCTGATGGAAGCTTTCCCACAAGACCCAAATTTTGGGTCCCACACAACGTGACAGGGTGCAAATCCAGAGACTTTGGGGAATTCTCTCCTCCCAGCCTCCCCTGCCCTTCCAGTTGTCTGGGAGCCTCTCAGGGATGGCCAGTATCACTTGTGGGTTCATCTTTGGGGCACAAAGATAAAAAGAGAGCCCCACACCAAAGGAGAGTTTTGGATGTGGCTGTCCCCACCAGCTGCCACCAACACAGAGCAGTGACACCAGCACCCCAGAGGAGAGGGGAGTGTTGGCACAGCCAGTGGAGCAGCTGCCCCAGGACAAATCCAAATCTCTCTCACGGCAATGGAGCTCTTGGATGGTGTTCCAGCACCACAGAGCCCCTGAGGGGAGGCTCCAATCCCAGGGTGCCACCCCAATTCCCAATGGGAGCTGGAGGGCATCAGCCAGAGCCATCCTTCCAGAAGGCTCCAGCTCCTCAGCTGCCTTCGGGAATGTCTTCTCCAGCTCAACAGGCACCAGAGATTATGGGAAGTTTGCAAATCCCGGCATTCCCAAGGCTGCAGCCACTTGCTCCTAATGATGCCCCTTTGGAACATATGCTCGGCCTTCTGTCACCACACTGAAGTGGCTCTGGAAGCAGGGGAGCCCCAGCACAGCCCCACAAACAGGATTTCACACTTCCAGGGGGGAATTCTGCCTTTGATCAGGCACTGGGTGACAGCAGCACCCCTGGGGCACCTGGGCAGCTCCACAGGGAAGGACCAAATTGGAAGATTTGGGATGGGGCTTGGGAAAACTTAGCTCCTTAAAATTTCTCTCTTCCACTATGTCTAGGCAGAAGGATGGCCCTGGTCCCTAGGGAATGTCACAGTCCCACGGCTGCCAGAGTTCAGGGAATTACCCTCTCAGGGTTATTTGGATAAGCCCCTCAGGGATGCACAGGGATGTTGGGGTACAGGCCCAGGGGCTGGACTGATGATCCTGTGGGTCCTTCCAGCTCTGGTTTTAAGTGGAAAGGAGAATTCCTACCCCAGCCAGGCACCTCCAGTGCTCAGGGGAAAATCAGGATGGGGGAATGTGGGTCCCCCAAAGCAGGGAGAACACAGGGAGCAGGAGCAGCAGCACAGCCCTGGCAGCTCCAACGATCCCGGCCATTCCCGCGGCGCCGCGGAGGGAGCCTGGCTCTGCTCCTGGGAACAGCACACACACAGCCACGCTGGGCACAGCACAGCTAATTAGTGTCCTTTTCTGTCACTAATGAGGGTGGGAAACAAGCACTGGACGTGTGATGTCTGTATTCCAGGACGGCTGACACGATTTCCCAGCCGAGTGAGGGACTGGGATAAATTCCCTCTGCAGGAAGGGAGTCCCAGCTCCACGGGCAGCAGTGGGAGCACCAAACCTTCCTCTGGGGTGACCCAGGTGAGGAGCACCCAGCCGTGCTGCTCTTACAGCCACACACCATTCCCAGCTGGGAAAAACCCCGATTCACAGACCTCGTTTCCTCCAGGATGCCCAATCCAGGTGGTTTCCCTACCAAAAAGGTGCCCACGCTGAGCTGAGGGTGAGGAAACCAAACCAAACCAAACCCCACAACCCAAACCTCACACAAAGCACCAATTTTATAAACAAATCTTCCTGTTTCCTTTGGATAGTGAGGTCTGTGCCAGCTTAAAAAGTCCAAGGAAATCCTTTTCCATAATCCCATTTCTCATCATGTTTCTCCAGCTGTATTTCAGCCTTTTAAATACAGCCAGATAAAGGCACACCTGCAATTCCCTCTTCAATGCCTGTGTTCCAGACCAATCCAGGGAGCAGCCCCAGACACATTTATTTCAAATGTCACCTCAGCAGATGGCAGAGAGGAGCCCAGGAGGGACAGGTGACAGCAATGGCAGCAAAGCACAACGCCTGCTTTCCACGGGCTGTCTTTGAACTTTCCCTGGAAATTACGTGCCATCAAAACCAACTTGGCACAAGTGACAATTGTGGAATTAGGGCAGGACCTGGACACAGCCTTTTCCCAGACTTCCAGCAGCTGTTCGGGGAATCTGAGCTGATACTCTGCATTTAAACAGCATTTATTTTATATTTCTAAGGTACAAGATGGATTCGGTGGACAAGGATTTATTCCAGGAACTCCTCACAGTTGAAGGTGAAACAAATCCTTAAATTTGAATGAAATGGTGGAAGCTGACACAACAGATTGCAGGATTCCAGCTGGGCTTGGCAGGGTGGATGTGCTGGTGAGGATGTGGGTGTACCAAGGAAAGGGGGCACAGGGCAGCAGCTCAAATCCCCATAAAATCATGGAATCATTTAGGATGAAAGAGACCCCTGAGGTCATCGAGTCCAACCCAGCCCAACTCCAGCAGCACAGCCCATCCTGCACAGCACGGTCAGAACTCTCTGCCTTTCCAATCTACACAGAATTCCAGGAATTCAGCCCAAAACCTCAGGCTCAAAGTCACCTGAACAGCGAGGAGCCTCAGCTGCCTCTCCAAACACATCCACAGGGATGAATACAAATCCACACAAGAGCTGCCAGCCTCCAGAGCATCCAGAGGGGAACGAGGAGAGAGGCTGGGACTGTTCCAGCTGGGAAATGGGTCACTGAAACAGGATTTGGCTCGTAATTAACCCCCTGCATTAATCAGGCTCCTTGGAAGGCTGGAATCAGCAGGAAAGCACCCACTGGGAAGGAGGAGCTATCCCTGGGCACAAGGCAGGAGCTCTGCCCCACAGGGAATGTTTTCCTCTCCCAGGCACCAGTCAGGAGCTGGGCTCAAGCCTTGGAACAAGATTTACGTGCCCTGAAAGAAACCTCAGCTCTGCAGAGCAGCAGGAGCTCTCCCCAAACCGGGGAATTCTCTTCCATGCCATGCCAGCCTGGGAATGGGGCCGGCTTTCATGGGAATTCTGCACGGATCAAAGACAAACTCCAGCACGTGCTGGGGCTCAGCAGGAATCCAGGCTGATCTGTGAGGGAACGTGACTGCAGCAGTGTCCCTGCACTCTGCTTTTGGCTGGAAATTCAGGATATAATTCAGGATATAATCCAGAGCGTGTGGGACTCAATAACCGCCCACCTTTTTTATTTAAGGCAGCAAAAGAACTCAAGTAAATCCAGTATTTAGAGCAAAATGTGGTTCTTTTGCTCCTAAGTTCCCAACCCTGCACCTCCAGCAGGTGCTGGGGGCCAGGGATTGGATACTCCAAAATCCCATTTTGCCTCTTCACCTGCCTCCCAGTTTCCTTCCCAGCTCCCAGTTCAGGAAGGAAAACAAGCATGCCTGGTGGACAAGGGCCAGGGAAATGCTCCTTGCTCCGGGCTAACAGACCAGGAGGTTTCACTGTGGCCAAAATGTTATTTTTCTAAATATTTGCCAAGCTTAATTACAACAAAAATATTCCAAACTTTTTTTTTTCTCCCCCTCACAGAAAGCAGCAATCAAAACCTGTTGCTAAAGATTCCCTCGGAGAAGTTGAAACCCAACCAAGCAGAGTCCTCTGAAATGCAAACATTCCCCTAAAGAAGTTAAAAGCAAAAATGGGATGCTGAAACAGCTTCTGTGTCCAAACACAGACAGGAAAACAATCCTGGATAAAAGGAAAACTCCGGACAGAGAACAAGGAGTGGTGGAACTGCTCCGTGTGGGCTCAGGGCAGCTGGGCTGGGCAGATGGGAACAGCCTCAGCCCAGAAGGACACACGGAATCCCTGACCATGGGACAGCGGGGCTGGAGCAGGGCCAGGGACAGGAATGGGGCTGGGAAGGGGCTGGAGAATTCCTGAGGGAGCCGGGAAGGGGCTGGAGAATTCCTGAGGGAGCTGGGAAGGGACTGGAGAATTCCTGAGGGAGCTGGGAAGGGGCTGGAGAATTCCTGAGGGAGCTGGGAAGGGAAGGGAGAATTCCTGAGGGAGCTGGGAAGGGGCTCAGCCTGGAGAAAAGGAGCATCCAGAGGGATCTTTTCCCTCTCTGGGATTCCCTGACAGGAGGGGACAGCCGGGGGGATTTGGGCTCTGCTCCAGGGCACAGGGACAGGAGGAGAGGGAACGGCCTCAGGCTGGGCCAGGGGAGGGCAGGGGGGATTTTGGGACAATTCCTTCATGGAAAGTGTCCAGCCCTGGTTGCCCAGGGCAGAGGTGGAGTTCCCATCCCTGCAGGGATTCCAAAGTCCTGTAGAAGTGGCACTTGGGGACATGGTTGGACTCGATGGTCTCAGAGGCTTTTCCAGCCCAAGGGATCCTGTGGGTCCGTGGCACCTGCCAGGAACAGCTCCATCCTCGGCACACAAACACCTGAAGCAGAACTGCTTTCAAGCCCTTTGCTCATTCCAGCTATCCCTGGATGTCCTGAGGCCAGGCCAGAAGGAATTCCTGCTCCCACCAGCCAGGCTGGTAGAGAAGGAACACAAACACTTGGAGGAAACGTTGGGATTCCACAGCCAGTGCTTCCCATTAACTGCAATCCACGGAATTACAAAGGGCACTTTTACTGCTCAGTCATGCCAGCTAAAACTCTGGGCTCTTGGCTTAAAATGAAACCGAAAGAGAGCATAATAAACCCAGTGTGAAACCTTCCAACACCACATCCATCTCAATCCCTCTGGATTCCCTAAAATGAGACAGAAATACTGAAAGACGCACAAAAGGTCATGCTGGACACCTGTGAAAGGGGAGAGCAAGACAATGCTGTTCTTTAATCACAGAATCATGGAATTCCAGACTGCTTTGTGTGGGAAGGGGCCTTAGAGTCACCTCATTCCACCCCCTGCCATGGGCAGGGACACCTCCCACTGGACCAGGTTGCTCCAAGCCCTGTCCAACCTGGATTTAATATTTTTTGCAAATCCCTTTGTGGCTCTGAGAAAACACCACCCTCATTGTGCTTCATTAATAAACCTTTCCCAAGTGCTCTGAGCATCTAGGTTATTATTCCTATTATTATTATTCCTACCAGAAAAGTGATCAAATCACCTCTGGAAATAGATCACAAGAGACACTGCTTCGAGCCCTTCCTGAATTTAACAGAAAAACAGGAACTGGGCCCTGCACTGGCCCCAAACCCACAGCCCTGCACCCCGACGTGGTGCTGATGAATCAGTTTGTGGAATCGAGTTCACACCACCCTGAGGAACACAGGCCTTTGTCCAAAAGCATTTGTCAGAACAAAAACAGAACCACCCAAAATTGAACTGCACTCAAATACTTAAGAAAGGAGGAAGGGCAAGGAAGGAGCAGACAGGGCTGGACATGAGGGATGTGGGCCGGAAGGGACCATCTCACAAGGATACCCACAAATTAAGGAATGCAAGAGCCAGGAGAGGGATGGATGCAGTATTTTCTGCAGTGTTCTATCAGTGAGATGCTGTTTCCCATCCTCATGGGGCTGAGGTGGCAGTAGGAGCTGTGTTATCCCTGACTCCTTCCATGGAAAAACACCTTTTTGCTAAAATGGCCCCACAAAGCCACTACAAAGCACTCCAGACGCAGGATCAGGAGCACTCGTGTCCCTAAGGATAAGGCCAAGTGGAGCACCTGAAAAAACGCCTTTACAAGGAATCACAGAAACACTGGAATTGATTTAAATCTTCAAAGTCTGCCCTTGTTCTCCCTTCACCAGCAGCATCACCACTGACACCATGGTGATGGGATCCCAAAGGGAACTTTCAGTGATCTCAGAATCCCAGAATGGTTTGGGTTGGAAGGGAACCTGGAGCTCATCCAGTGCCACCCCTGCCATGGCAGGGACACCTTCCCCTGTTCCAGGCTGGCCAAGCCCTGTCCAGCCTGGCCTTGGAGACTGCCAGGGATGAGGAGCTCCCAGAGTGAGGATGGGATCCCAAAGGGCAGGGGGTGAGGACGGGATCCCTTTGGGATGACCCTGCCTGAACAGGGAGGTTGGACCAGATCACCCCACTGGGGTCCCCTCCACCCTGACCCATCCAGAAATGCTATAAAAACCCAAAGCAGGAAAGTTCCAGCCTGGAGGAACCTGGGAAGATGCCAGGGGAGCAGGGGCAGGCAGAGAGGAGGGATTTGAGGGATGTGCCAAGCTCCAGACAAGCCCAGGTCGCTGGTGCCACACGGGACCGCGCAGAGGTGAGAAGATCCCGGTGGGGCTCTCCCAGCCCAGCAGCTCCTGTGGCTCTGCTGAGGGAGCAGGGCCAGCTGGGATCCCAGCCCCGAGTCCAGCTGGCCCCCAGCTCCTGACAGATCCACCCAGCAAACCTCAGGCCAGCGCAATCCGGGCGCGGCCCCGCGGGGATCTCGGCGTTCCGGCGCTTCCCATCCTCCCTGACAAACACGGACTCCACGGAGAGCCAAGCGTGAGGGCAGAGGGCTATCTGCACTGAGCATGTTTTACCAATTAGGGCCTCGTGGTCTCCACCAACACACCCAGCACAACACAGCAAAGTCATTAATAAAGTCGACACACGGAGCAGGGGTTTACAGACACGGCACGCTCCGGGCCCTCTCCCGGCTCCAGCTCTCCTCAGAACCCCGGGAAGCTGCCTAAGAAGCTCTAATTAATTAGAGTCATTATCCAAGTCATGCTATTTCCCTGCTTAGAAACGTTTAAACATCAGGATTTCATCCCAGGATTTTCTCCCTTTGCAGCTTTCCACACCAGCTCTGCCATGGCCATTTTCTGCCCCGGGAGGGATAAAAATCCCTGGGATCTCCAGTGCCCGGGGAGGGACACAGCTGGCTGCACCCAACACCTACAGGGCACCAAAGGCCATTATGAATAATGCAGGGATCGCAGCAGCCATCAAGGCCTGTTAGGATTTCATTTAGCAGAAAACAGGGATCGTTCTGCCTGTGATTAAACCCAGAACTCCTTCCCACCCTGTGCTGTTCAATTAAACATAACAAGCTCCACGCTGACAGCCAGGATGCTCCCTCTTCCACATCCCAGGATTTCCAGGCACTGCTGGCAGTGCTTTCCATCCAGTCTTAGGGCAGATTGATTTATCAGTATCGAGCCTGCTTTTGTTCTTACTGAAGCCTGACAGTTCTACAGAACTTTCAGCCTCACTGTTGGTGCAAAGAGCTGAGTCAGCCCCCATCCCACCTGAAACCCAACATATCCTAAAGACAGGAATCCACCTCAGCAGATTCCTCTTCTACTTCCTCAATACGAGCTCTTCCAGCACCTCCTTCCCAGGTGAACCTCAGTCCAAAACCCACACCAGACACGAAATGCAGCAGTAACCAACTCCAGAATCCTCATCCATGACTTCCATCTGCATCCAGCCATTCCCTGCGTTTCCAGGGCTCTCTGATGCCCCCAGTCTGGCAGCCAGGCTCAGCCTCTGGAAGCAGGACAATGCCAGGAGGATGCCCTGAGGCTCAGGGTTGCATCCCAAGGATATCCTGCACACCAGCACTATCCCGAGGGAGCTCTGGCTGTGCCCTCAGCTATTCTACTGCACTGCTCATAAAACCCAGGCAGTTTCCTCAGGATGCAGTAAACAGGCTCCTTCTGCCACTTATGCAAAGCAGATGCAGATTGATCCCAACAGACTAGGCCAGTCCCACCAAGGAGAAGGGAACTGCAGCATCCCCATGGTATCAGCCCCATCCCGGTGCTCCATGAGGGGTCCAGAGCCAAAACCATGCCCTGCATGCCTGGAAGGGCTCCCCTCACTGTCCCCCACCCTGCAAAGCAGAGCCAGGGCATCTCTTCCATCCCAAATTCCCAACTATCCCACATGTGCACCACCTGTGGTTTGATTTCCAAGGCTCTGGTTGGTTTTCCTCGATCCTTCATGGAGGTGACATGCAAAGCACACATGGGCCCACAGACCCTTCCTGCTCCAGCCATACCTTTGGAACTGGAGCATTGACACAGACAGGGAACAAACATTCCTTGCACCAAAAACCCAACTTCAGCCCCAAAATCCCACGGGAGAACACGCTGGTTGTGGGAATCTGTGGCACAGCCCTGAGGGGAGCTGGGACCAAATGTAAGGCCCATCACCTTCAGCACCTTCCACCCATGCTCCTGCTCTTCCCCACGGCAAATAATCGACTTTTTAAAGGTTCTGACACCACCTGGGTGCTAAATCCCGACTGTGCTGCTCAGCTCTCCTGCAGAATGTGGCTCTGGTTTGGAAAAACATCCTATGGATTTCCTGGTGTACAGTATGTGCTGAGATGGGCGCTGGGATTCGCTTCCTGCAGGAGCTGCTTTAAGTCAAGTTACAAAGTCTCAGCATCAAGCTGAGGATAATGCTGCTAATATGATGCAGTTTAAAAACAGCAGGGTTATTTTATTATTTAAAAAAAATTTAATAGAATCATTTGATTGTGTTTTCTGGGCTCCTGGCAAACAGGAGGTGCCAAAAATTCCTGTGGAAGCAGCAGGAGTTCTTTGCCATGCTGGTCGTTTTCCCACCCTGCCCTTCAGAACATCCCCTCCCCTTAGGTAACGACTCCCTGCTGGAATTCCCTTTGCAAACCCACATCCACACTCGTGTTTTGGAAAATTGGACTTGGAAGATGTTTGGGATGAGCCCTTTTGGAGATCAACACGGCCCCTCCCAGGGTCACACCTGCAGCAGGCAGGGCCTGGGGGCTCCCCCCTCTTCCTGCTGAGGGGAACTTTGCAGAACTCCCTGGAAAGTGCTCCAGGGACAGGATTAGGACTCGGATCAGGACCTGGATGTCCTCAGAGCAGGGCTGGGCCCAGCTTTGGAGCCGGCTGCTGACCAGCTCTGCACTTAGAACACAAAGACACACCCTTGGGACAGGAACTTGCTTGTTTAGGGGATCATTCAAGGATTTAGGAACGGATCTTTAGATCCCAGGAAGTTTTCTGAATTGCTGATGAAGGAGTGGCCAAATTGTCAGGAAGAGTGGTGGGGTAGAGAGAATAATCCAAGGACATACAGCAAGAGACAATCCAATGAGATTTATCCAACAGGGACTTGGCACCCACAGCATCAAGGCTGAGTGCTTGGATAACTGATCCCAAAGCCTGCTCCTTCCTCCCAACATTCCTCCCAGCCCTGAATCACCAGGGAGCAGCTTGGGATTGCTCAGGGGTCCATCATTACCACACATCACAAACACAGACCTAATACTTCTCATACTATTCCTAATTTCAGTAAGAATCTCTAACCTCAAAGTTATTCCCCCCACCAAAAAAAGTCTTTAAAAGGAACAACAGCCAACCCCCCGTAAAATCCAACTCACAAAATCTTCACCTCCTGAGACAGCCCCAAAGTGCAAAACCCCAAAGGCGCTGCGACGAGGGAGGTCACTAATTAAAACATCAGCAGGCAGAAAAACACAACCCAACAACCCCAAACCTGCTGAAGGTTCCTCTTTAATTAGCTTTGTTTACAACAGCAATAGTATCGTTCTGGAGATATTCTGGGAAGCGCCTGCCAGAAGTGATTTACCTTCCTCAGCAGGAAAGGTCAGGCAGGGTGCAGCTTTAGCACTTTCGTGGACATCTGCTGATGCATCCGGAACACAAAGGAGGCGGCAGGAAAGGCCGGAGTCAGACAAATCCTCTGAAATATGTTTTTGTCCAAGCAATTCTTTTTTTTTTGTATCCCAAGAACAATCAAGTAAACTTGGCTGGGTGTGTTTCAGTGCTTATTAAAGTGCTCTCCAAATTCTGCTTTTTGGTTACTATGGAGCGGGGCTGGGGCAGGGGGTGATGTCAAGCTTTGACACGCTCCCAGAGCCCAGAGAAGCCCAAGGTGTGGGAGGAGGGAAGAGGTGCAGCCTCACCCGAGAGCCTCCACTCAACGGGAAGCAGAAAAATCATCCCCTTGTGGCTGAAGAATTCAAATTAACTACAGCCAAACAAGGCAGGACCTCCGAAGGAAGGGGAATTGTCTCTGGGAATTGTTGGCATCTGCTGGATGCCTTTCATTCCTGGATGAAAGTTCTTTAGGGACCTGGAGCAGTTAAGGCCACAATGCCCCTGTGAATCACAGAGGCTTTTACTGGGGTTTCTCCAGGCTCAGCTGAGAGCAGAACACACTGGTGGTGCTTTGATCTGGTTACCCAGGAGAGAGGTGAGAGGTCTCTGTGAACCTCCCATCCCTGGAAACGCCCCAGGCCAGGTTGGACAGGGCTTGGAGCAGCCTGGGACAGTGGAAGGTGTCCCTGCCCATGGCAGCGGTGGGCATGGATGAGCTTTAAGGTCCCTTCCAGCCCAAACCATTCCATGATCCCATGATCACTAAAAGTTCTACAGGATACTTCCAACAGTTTGAGTTTTATGTGGAAAACCATGAAAAGCCAGGATATACCTGCACTACAGCTGCACTGCAGCTCCTGCCCTGCCAGCATCCAGGGAAGGTGGATTCCTCCCCTTTCTTTCCCATGGTTTGACCCCCTCCTTAATTCCATTTGCATAACTAATTACCACAATGGGTTTGTTGCATTCAAAGTTTAACAATCCTCAAGGCTCTGAAAAGCGTTTTACAAGTTCATGGATCACAAAATCCCAGGATCCCTGAGGCTGGAAAAGCATTCCAAGGTCATGGAGTGCCAGCTGTGCCCGATGCCCACCCTGTCCCCAGCCCAGAGCCCTGAGTGCCACCTCCAGGAATTCCTGGGACACCTCCAGGGATGGGCACTCCAAACCTCCCTGGGCAGTTCCCATTCCTGAGCTCCCTTTCCATGGGAAATTCCTGCTGCTGTCCCCCCTGCCCTCCCCTGGCCCAGCCTGAGGCCGTTCCCTCTCCTCCTGTCCCTGGGCCCTGGAGCAGAGCCCAAATCCCCCCGGCTGTCCCCTCCTGTCAGGGAATCCCAGAGAGGGAAAAGATCCCTCTGGATGCTCCTTTTCTCCAGGCTGAGCCCCTTCCCAGCTCCCTCAGGAATTCTCCATTCCCTTCCCAGTTCCCTCAGGAATTCTCCAGTCCCTTCCCAGCTCCCTCAGGAATTCTCCAGCCCCTTCCCAGCTCCCTTCCCTTCCCTGGCCACACTCCAGCCCCTCAGTGTCCCTTTTGTCATGAGGGGCAATCAAAAATTGGGAAAGAAAGTAAGCGGGAAAAAACCTGAGGGGAGTTTGTGGAAGGCTCTGCTTCCTTCTGGATGCTGTGGGATGCACATTGGGCATCACAGCAGCTCCAGAGCAGATGATCCCAAAGTTCCCCTCCTGCAGCTCCAGCAGTGCTGAAGCAGAGTACAGAGTGGAGCATCCACCCCTGCACCAGAGAGAAAGGAAAAGCACAGGGGGTTTGGGGGAGAGGGGAGAAACGAGCTCTGTAAACACACTCTGTGCTGCTGGGTGGTCTCCAGGAAATCCCGTGTCCCTGGAGGCAGCTGGAGGAGCTCCTGTGGGGTGTCAGATCATCCTCGGTGCTGCAGCACCATTTATCCAGGTAACTCTGGAGCTTATCCAGCTTTATCCAGGTAACTCTGGGATACACCCTGGGAAAATGTGCTCAGGAGAGACACATTCCCAAAAAACCAGGAAATCCCACTGCCCTGGAGGACTCCAGGCCCACTCCCAGAACAAATCCCCTCGTTCTCATCAACCCTGATCCCCATCATTTTATCTCTACCCTTTCAAAGGGAAGCACAAGGAAAGTATTCCAGGTTTTTTTTGTGTGTGTGGAGTACATGGAATTCTGCTCCCTGAGCTAATTCCTATCAACTCCTTGACCCTCCCTGGCAGCCCAAAAAGCCAATCCAGGCATTTAGGTCAAAGAGAAAACACAGATTTTTTGTGTCTTTTGGTTTTTTCTATTTTTCAGTAAAATACCAGAAAAACGCTGACAAACCCACTTTAAACTGAGAACAAAACATCTTGCTGGCTTGCCACATATTAACCCCCAAATTCTGTATATAAACAGCCCTACAACCCTGCTGGGCTCAGAGCCTTAGTGAGAAGCCAGGAAGAGGGATTATTTCGGAATTACACCACTCAGTGAAAGCAGAATCTGGCCCCAAATCCTTCCATCCAGCTGCTGGTGCCATGTATACATATCTGCAATGAAGTAAACAACGCATTTTTGGACAAAAATCAGAATAACAACTCGAAGTGAGGCTTTTGGCATCCTTTCCTTCAACAATTCTCACAGCAAACCCACAAATCTGTGCTTAAAAATGATTGTGGAAAACGGGAAAAGCAATAAAAGCTTTTTTTAAGTCACGTTGTTGCAGTTTTAAGAATGATGAGCTCTGGCCACCACAGATGTCCATGGATTCTGCAGTGGAGAGGAAGTGCAGGAGCACCTGGAGATGTCGAACCAGGCTGTGGTGGTCACATCCCTGCTTTACCCTGAGGGGTAAGAACCAGACCTCAGCTGATCCAAATTCACCAGGAATTAATTTGTCTTTTCATTATCGGTGCTGCTGCTGCCTGAGCTCACTGTGTCCCCAGCTAAGCCAAAAATAGTGTTCCTGACCCAATTAAATTGCCATCCAGGACAACAAAAGGTGAGGAGAGGGGAGAAAGCAACTGGAGCAACCTCTATTATCAGGAATTAATTTGGAACACAGCCCTCCTTGCCCACTGCTGAGCCACCTACGGGAGAAATAAATGCTCTATGCAAAGAAGGTGATTTAGTCAGCTCATTGCTCTTAGGTGTTTCAGTGGCTCAGATTTACATAAATTATAATCCCTGGGGTTTGATCTCGTGTTCCCTGCTCCCCATCCCCTTCCTTTTGATGTCACTGGGAATTTTCCCTGCGTGGGATTGCAAGGCAGGGACCTCTTCCTGCGAGACACAGCTCCCCCCGACGCAGAACTGCTCCCTGGGGTCACCCCTGGCCTTGCACAACACAGCAAGAAAACCAGGCCTGGAAACTTCCAAAAAGTCTGAGCAGAGAACTGAAATCCTGCTCAGAGAGAAGAAAACAGCAATAAACCCTCTCAGCCTAAATCAAGCTAAGATTTCACCACCCTGGATCTGACATTTTATCTCCTGACTGCCCTGATGAGATACCAAAAAATCCCCCGGCGGTTTGTTTTTAATAACAGATATTTTGGTGATTAATTCCCCTTTATTGTCCATGGAAAACTCCCAGTGCTTTGATACTCCAGGCAGCATTTAACTCCTGGATGCCTCCAACACCCCCTCCCCACCTTCAGCAATCCTGCTTGGAAGGAAAAGCTGGGGGAGAGCGCCCAGGCAGGGGCTGTGTACAAAGCAAAGACAAATAAAGAGCAGAGAGCAGGAAGCTGGAGGCTCCTGCACACTCCAGCTCACACCAGCCCGTCCTACACCCACTCCTCTGGGGCAGGAGCTCGAGCCAAGAGCCCTTCCCAGCACGGAGAGAGGGATGAGCACAGATCCACCGCTCTCCCTCAGCTCCTCCATCCCCCTCATCTACTCATCCACATCGGGAAAATGATTCCTGCAGATTGGCTTGACACCTTAATTGATTAAAATCTTACTGCTGTGACATCTAAAAGCTGTCATGCAACAATAATAGTCATAAAAAGAAATATAGTG
The DNA here is from genome assembly GCF_021018805.1 of Prinia subflava. Lineage (NCBI taxonomy): Eukaryota > Metazoa > Chordata > Aves > Passeriformes > Cisticolidae > Prinia > Prinia subflava. The sequence continues at coordinate 37,971,985 of NC_086252.1, read as the reverse complement.
CCCTCCAAAGTGGGAGAGATTATTGTTGTATCCACAAATCAAACAACAAACTGATGCGGGACAAGGTATGAGGAGGATTAGATGGGATTTTGGGAAGGACTCCCTGGGAGGGGGGATGCACTCGGGTTCCCAGAGAAGCTGTGGCTGCCCCTGGATCCCTGGAAGTGTCCAAGGCCAGCCTGGACAGGCTCAAGTCCCTCCCATCCCCTTGTGCCAGGTTCCTGCTGGTTGTGCACCTGCTCGAAATAAAATGTTGGCGTCTGTGGGTGTGAGAGGGGGGAAATGCATGAGAAGGGCTTTAAAAAACCACCTTGCTTCTGACAAATCTGCAATAACTCAGAGTTAACTTCTAATCCCCTGGAGAATTCCCTCTTCTCCTTGCCCCCTGCACTCTTTGGAGAATTTGCTGGCATTCCCACCCAGCTCATGTCCAGGGATACAGGTCCTGGCTGTTTGGGATCTCTGGGAGCAGCTATCCACGGCATGCATCCCCCAGAACAGCAACACCCTCAGAGAAAAATCAGTAAAAAAGCCCCATGACTTCCTCAGGGAGGTTTCTGGAGCATCCTCAGGGCAGGGACTTGGTCCCTGCTCTCGGGTGGGATCTGGGCTGCCGCGCTTCCCGCCCGGGGTGAAGCTGCCGCTGCTCCCTCTCACGGTGAGCTCACACCAGATAATTCTTGGAAGCAGCCACAGGAACATTGATGGGGAACATCTGGCAAAGGATGCGGAGTTACCTCAGCTCCCCCAGAGCTTCCCCAGCTCCATGGACGAGCTTCCCACTGGAGCGGCTCGGCCCCTCCGGACACCGCCAGAGCCTCCCTGCTGCGCTCCTGTCAAACCCCAGCCTGCCCCTCCTTGTCCATCTCCCTGTCCTTCTCCTTATCCTTCTCCTTATCCTTCTTCCTGTCCATCTCCTTGTCCATCTCCTTGTCCATCTCCTTGTCCATCTCCTTGTCCTTCTCCTTATCCTCCTCCTTGTCCTTCTACTTCTCCTTGTCCATCTCCCTGTCCTTCTCCTTATCCTCCTCCTTGTCCTTCTACTTCTCCTTGTCCATCTCCCTGTCCTTCTCCTTATCCTCCTCCTTGTCCTTCCCCCTGTCCATCTCCTTCTCCTTCTCCTTCTCCTTCTCCTTCTCCTTCTCCTTCTCCTTCTCCTTCTCCTTCTCCTTCTCCTTCTCCTTTTCCTTCTCCTTCTCCCTTGTCCCTCCTCTTTCCAACACCCCTCCAGGCCAAGTGGCACCAGGACCACCTGGATGAAAGGAGGCAGCTCTGGATTTCAGTCCCCTCCTGAACTCTGGGAGCAGGGAATGCTGTCTCTCTCTCTGAAGGATGAGCTCCCAGGGGAGCCCTGCCCACTTCCACTCCAGGCACCCAATTTTTATGGAATCACGTTATAGAATCCCAGAATTGTTCAGGTTGCCAGGGACATTAAGGATTATCCAGTCCCACCCCCTGCCATGGGCAGGGACACCTTGCACTATCCCAGGAAATGCAGGATATGGATACAACATCTCAGCATTATGGCAAAATGTTCCCAATTTGTCATTCCCTGTGACACGGAGCTTCCTGCAGCCACCTCTCACGGACACACAGCGGGAATTTCAGCATCTCCACAGGAAAACACATTTTGTTAAATTTCCTACAGCTTTTTTTTTTCTGGAATATAAGGGGATAACAAACACCTTCATCCTTCCAGGGCAGTTCTGCTACACTGGAGCCTCCACTCCAAACTGGACAGTCCCTGGGGTAGAAAAACTTTGGTGATGTCTCAGTCACTCTGTGTCCCTCAGACTTATTTATTACAATTATTAAATTATTTTTACCTGCAAAAATCCAACACTCCATCCACAGACTATGCCATGCCCTTTGAATCCAATGGCTTGCAGGGAAAACAGAAAACATTTCCAGCACCAATTCAATAAAGGCACCGAAATAGGGAATTTGGTCGTGATAATTTTAACTTCTTTGGCACATCCTTGGTTTAACCATCTGCTTAAACCCACACAGCCCTGTCATTCAGGGAGCTCTCAGGAGCTCCAATTTAGATGATGGAGAATTCCATGGAATCACAGAATCACTGAGGTTGGGAATGGCCTTCAAGGCCATGGAGTCCCAGCTGTGCCCGATGCCCACCTTGTCCCTAGCCCAGAGCTCTGAGTGCCACCTCCAGGTGTTCCCTGGATACCGTCAGGGATGGACCCCAAAGCCCCTGGGCTGTACATTCCAAGGTTTTACAACCACTGAAGGAATTCCTGCTGCTGTCCAACCTGAGCCAACCTGGCCCAGCCTGAGGCCGTTCCCTCTCCTCCTGTCCCTGTCCCTGGAGCAGAGCCCAAATCCCCCCGGCTGTCCCCTCCTGTCAGGGAATCCCAGAGAGGGAAAAGATCCCTCTGGATGCTCCTTTTCTCCAGGCTGAGCCCCTTCCCAGCTCCCTCAGGAATTCTCCATTCCCTTCCCAGCTCCCTCAGGAATTCTCCAGCCCCTTCCCAGCTCCCTCGGGAATTCTCCATTCCCTTCTCAGCTCCCTCAGGAATTCTCCAGCCCCATGATTCACTCTCCAAACCCTTCTCCTGGCCAGGTGCAACACGGATGATGCTGAACCTCAACACTGATGGCATTGATGCTGACAAAGCACAACAAAAGGATGGAGGATTCCCATTCCCTGTGGATATGGGCTTTTCTCCTGGCCTGGGACACTCCTGGTCCCTCTGAGGTCACAGACCTTTGTGGGCAGCACAGAGGAAGGAGCACATCCAGCACTCCCTGCAGAACTGCACTCACAGCACCCACAGCCCCAAGCTCCCCTTTCTCCTCGTGCTACAGGGAGCAATCCTGCTGTAAACAACTCCATGAGCCACTCCAGAGGGAGAGGAACACCCTCCCTGTGCCCGGGGTGGGCATTTCCCACTGGCAATTAGGGCCCAGCTCTTAACCTGATGGGATGCTTGGAAAATCCGGTTGTTCATTTACTGCTTCAGGAGGAGCTGAGCTTGTTTGAAAATCTAGTCCTGACTAGCCACTGGGCCTCTGCAGAAAACTGGTCCTTAATCTCTACACATCTTGGTTTCCTCACCTTTAATTAAAAGGTTTTTAATATATAAACCTCCTCCACTGAGACTCTGTCAAGTAAACTCCATCTGTTTTCCCATCCTGGGAAGGATTGTGCAAGTTTTCCCTCAGTGACAGACACTAAGGAATCACTCAAAAACTGCAGGATATCCCCCCCCAGAAAAGCCAAGAGGGGCACCCCAATGGGAAACAGATCTTGTATCAGAGGGACTTCCTTATTTCATGGTCATGGGTACTGCAGGCAGCAGGGTCAGAGTCTCCTCATCCCTGTTCCCGCAGTATTCCCTGAATTCCTCACCGTGCCTGACAGACGGAGCAGGAGGAGGTGTGGATACCACAGCCAGTCCCACCAGGTGTCCTGACTCCCAGGGCAGAGCTGCAGGGAGGAGAAATCCTGAGGTGGGAGGGCATCCCCCAGCCAGGGGATGGATGCAGATATGGATTAGGGCACTAATAAAACAAGCCTTCAATTAATCCCAGGGGGAAACGCATCCCAGGCACAAAATCCCTGCACGTTCTGGCACAGATGGAAATCTCTTCCCAAGAAGAGATGTGCAGGGAAAAGCAGGGCTGGGGGAGGGACTGGGGAGACTGGTTAGCCCTGCACCAGCATTCCCAGCCTTTCCCTTTGCCAGGCACAAAGATCCCTCTGTAACTGAGCTCCGAGGGGAGAAACAACCCCCGAGCAGGAATACACAGCCCAGGATGCCAGGGGGTGACCCCGAGGGGAGGTCTGCACTTGTCTGGGGGAGCCGTGGTCCTGCTCCAGACCACATCCAGCACTGACCACATCCCCTGGCCGCAGCCCAGGGCTGGAACCACTTTCCCTCTCCACGAGGCTGCTCTTGCAACACTCCCCAGCTGGGTGTTCCACAGCACAGCCTTTCCCATCAGCCTCTTCCCACTCCCATCCCGTCCCTCTGGCTCCCTATCCTCAGGAACAGAAGCTTTTCCCGCTCCTTCCTCACACCCAGGTGGTTCCCAACACCAGGAGTAACAACAGAAACCAGCCATCAATTAACTGGTACAGAGCCACTCCAATTAAATATCCCGATGGTGACCATGGCTCCCAGATTTATCAGGGAATGATGCACTCGGATGGACGCAGCTGCATAAATTCCCAACAAGTCACGATCCATCCCAGAAGGGGAGGTCAGATTTTGCTTAGCAAATACAGTGAGGATCTATTTGCACCTCCACAGCCCATTCCCATCTCCAAATTCCCTCCTCCAGGCAGTGCCCAAGCCCGAATTCCACTTGGCAGTGACTCCAGAAATAATCCAGCTGAGTGGCAGGCGGGCACAGAGGAGCCTGTGGTGATTATGTGGGTTCTGCCTTCATGTGAATCCCATTATTTACACAAAAACACACTTCAAGCCAAGCACCACAAACACAAATAAATGGATAGATATCCCTGGCTCATCCCAGGCTGTCCCATCCCTCAGCATCCCAGGCTTTCACAACTTCTGTTGCCTCTCCTTTGAGTCAAGAGAGCAAATCCTTTCCTTGGAGTTTTCCATTGATCCCTCTGACCCACAGATTATTCCTATCACTAACCCACACTCGTCCCCTTAATCCTTTTTGGGATTAGCTCCATGGGATTGGGAAACCCACAGGAATACCTAGGTCTGGTTTGCAATGTCCTCCATGGAAGGTACAGGATGGGCCACACATCCAAATCCCAACTTTGTATCCCACTTTGCTCCTCTGCCCCTTCCTCTCGGGGTGTTTGTGCCTCAAATCCCTTCTCCAAGGGATTTGAATCACGCACTTAAAGGTTTGGAAACATTCCTGCCATCCCATGGAGCAGGGCTGGCACCAACTGGGTGGAGACAAGCTGAAGGAGGAGTCCTGGAAGGCGGGAGATAAAATTCCCTCTGGCACCACACAGATCTCAGCTGATGGGGAATGCCACACCCAGCTCCCGGGGCTCCATCCAGACAGGAGTTCCCATGAGGGATACAACAGCAGCTCCCTTGGCAAACCAGATCCTTGTCACACATAAAACAGCATTTTCACCGCTCTCATTCCCCATAAAGTCACTTCAGTTCTCACCTGCTTTGAAAGGAGTGATTACTGCCATTGCTCCCACGTGAATAATATTCCTATTAAAAGTGAGGAGATGACACAGGGTTGCTCCTCAGACGTTACAAGTGGTGACAGAGCCACCATCAAGTCACAGCCTGTCCTGTCTCGAGTGCCAAGGCAGAGTAAAACATGAACCTACAGCTCCAGTTTGCAGGAGGAACGTGACAATTTCCAAAATCCAATAAATCAGCAAAGTGCTTTTACTGATCCTTCCTAACACCTCCCACGGTGGGGATGCTGGGATGGGGCTTCCACAGCTCTCCCTTCACAGGAGCACAACCAGCTGCACCTCCCAACCTTGGGGTGTCCATGGGGTGTCCCTGGGCCATCCCAGGAGTTGGGGACAGGCAGATGTGGCCAGAGAAGCTGCCAACTCCCTGGCATTTCATCCCTCCCATGGAAATCTGCACAGGGACCAGAGCATCAATGCTGCTTTTGTGATCTCCTCAGCTGACTTCATTCCTAACACATGTCCGAATGGAAGAAATTAAATGACATGACAAATCCATGACATTTTCCATCTGAAGAACGCCGAGGAGCTCGCTGGGATGAATTAGGTCCCACCGCTGCCAAGCGTGTATCTTCAGGAAACTGAGAGTTATCCTGCCAAAGGGTGGGGGGAGCCCAGATCCCCTTCCTGTCTATAAATATTTTTCTGCTGCTCTGCTCCTTCAGCAGAGCTCTTCCAGATTTCTGTCGGAGCAAAGGAGCGCTGGGGCTGCCTCTGACGCAAGCCTGGAGCAACTCCAGCGACATCAAACACCAGAGACAGGGAAGGACTGGGCATAACCCACGCTCACGATGTCCTAGAACTCCTCTCCTCCCAAAAACGTCACCCAAATCCCCGTGGCTGTGTCTGTGCCACAGCTCTCTGGTGGGGCTGGGGCACGGGGAGGTAACTGTGCACAATCCCACAGCCCTGAGGATGCTCCCAGATGCTCCCCTCTCCTCCATCCGGGGCTGAATGTGCAAAACCCAAGCAGCAGGTGGCTGGGAATCTGCAGACAGGAAGGCTGAATCTGCCTCCTGCTTTTCTGCAGCCTGCACAGCCCCATGAGCAGCGTGCGGGGAGAAGAGCCCAGCACGATCCCAAACCTTTTCCCCAGAGGGGAGCTCTCCGGGTCAGATGTTCGGGAAGCGAGCGAAGGCAAACCCTGGGGTTTGTACCTTCAATCTGCTCACCAGATGTGCACTTCAAAAAGCCTCCACATCCCAGTCAGCTGTAGGAAAGAGCCTTTAAAGTCCTGTGCTGTGTGACCTACATCCCTCGTTCTTCACTCCCTCAGCAAAACTCTTCCTTTTTTCACTTGACCTCCGATTGTTTCCCGTTTTATCCCAAAGGCTCAAAACCCATATGAAAGTGCATCGCCAGCGATTTAAGAGCAAGGAAGAGAGAGATGTGCAGCTCACATGGAAAACCTTGATGTGTGTTATACCCTCGAGGTTCCAGCATTTCCCAGGCAGCATTTCCCATCTCCAAACCCCTCAAACCCGAGCCGGGCAGGCAGGGAGGGCGCAGCCGGAGCCGAACAAAGGCGGGAATGCTCTGTGGAAGCGCTCGGCTGGAATTTTCTCCCCAGGTACTCCGAGCTGCATTCAATGGCAGGAGCATTAATGTCTAGCCCATTCTTCCAGCACATTGGCTTGACCTCCTTGGATGCTGAGAGCTGAGCAGCCTCTGGCTCTGCCCTCCCTGTCACCCCCAGCTGCTGCAGGATTCCCGTGTGTGCCCATCCTGCATCGGCTGCTGCAGCAGGATCATGGAATCTCCTGAACTGGAAGGGACCCACAGGATCGTGGATCCAGCTCCTGGTGTCCCACACAGACACCCCAAAACCCCACCCTGGGCATCCCTGGGAGCAGTGTCCAAACCCTCCTGGAGCTCTGGGAATGTCACCACTCCCTGGGGAGCCTGGGCAGTGCCAGCTCCCTCGGGGAGAAGAACATTTCCCTGATATCCAACCTCACCCCCCTCTGGCACAGCTCCAGCCATTCCCCTGGTGCTGTCCCTGTCCCAGAGAGCAGAGCTGGCGTTGCCCCTGTGCTGCTCCTCAGGAGCCCAGGTGAACCAGGGACAATCCCTGTGCCACCAATGCCCGCCCTCTCCTTCCACACGCCCTGCAGGAAGCTCTCAGTGCTCTGAGCTTCCCGAGCTGAGCCTGGAAAAAGCGTGGCACAGAGCCAGGCAGCTCGTCCAAAAACCATCTTAAAACCCTGCAGCCTGGCGCCGGTGCCAGGAGAGGATCTGGATGTGACCCAGTGACACAGTGACTGCGGGCACCAGCAGCTGCCAGGGACACCGGGCTGTGCCAGGCGGTGCCAGGGGCTCCTGCAGGTGAAACCTGATCAGAATCAAGGGAAGCTGTGCTGGCAGATGCTCCTGCTCTCCGGGAAAGGGAATCCAACAGCAAAATGGAAAAGGGAGGCAAAAACCTAAAGAGAACAGGGGAAAAACGTTTCTGTCCACTGGAATTGTATCCCATCTATTTTTAATATTTAAAAGGAAATGTGTTTGCTGGCTCATTTACAATAAAGCTTTTCTTCCTCTGCAGTACAGTAAACCCCCAGTCACATCTGCAGGAGAAGCAGCATCACCAAGCCCCAAAAGCTGCACCTGGAGCTGGGCCAAAGGGGAAAAAATAAGAATAAGGTTTTAGAAAAGCCCTGTTTGCATTCTCTGTGAAATCCCATTGAACCCAGCAGCAGGGCAGTGCTCTTGTCCTGCTCAGTAACAGCTCAGGGTCTGGTTTTAGCCTTGGAGCTGGGAGATCAGGGACATCCCCAGTCCCAATCCCACTGGCAGTCCCTGAGCTCCTCTCCCAACACACAGCAGAGGCCAGGACTCGATCCTCTCCCACAGCCCCAGCAGCACAAGGACACAGCAGGCTGCAGCTCCAGCTGCCTGACCCGACAGGGTGCAGGGCACAGCCCCTAACTCCCCTCCAGCCCTGGGTTACTCCTGGCAACCCTCCCCAAACCCTCCTGAGCATCCTGTGCACGAGGGCAGCCTGGTTTGGGCCCTTGGCCTTCCTCAATCTCAGACAATGCCATTTCCCCCTGTTTGCTGACATAATCCCTAAAATAGGAAACTTGTTCATAACAAAAACAGACACACCCACACCCACAATGACAAAACTGTCTCCACAGTAATATCAACACCAACCTGCTTTCTCCCTTGTTTTCTTACAGGGTTTATTTGCAACACAAGCACAGATAAATGCTTTGTGCCTTGATTTTTTTCTTGCATTTTAGGATAAAAAACTCCAGGCACAAAACTTACAGACAGAGGTTTTTCACTGCCAACCCTCCAAACTGACCGGGGTTTATTTTAATTTTTCTGAAACAATATAAAAGCAAACATTCTAGGGGACGGGCTTGTACTTCTGAGCGGTTACATCTGTATTAACAAAATCACAATTTTCCCATTTGCCAAAAATCAGCTGGGGGGAAATGGACCAAAGCCCTTGCCAAGATGATGAGGTGGAGAATCACAGGCTGGAAAACACCTCTGAGATCACGGAGCCCAAGCATCACCTGTGTAACCCGTGTCCCCAGGTGCCACATCCACATGCCAGGGATGGGGACTCCACAGGAGGAGATCCTCCAGGAGAGGAGGGAGACCCTGGCAGCTCCAACAAACCACAGTGCTGACGTGGCAGAGGGAGCCAAGCACGTCCCAGCTCCCACCCCGAGGCCGAGGGCATCCCTGTGTTTCCTCAGGAGGAAGGGATGGATAAAGCCACGATGCAGACACCTCAGCAGGAGAGCTGTGCTAGGTGCAGAGCGTGCTGACAGCCCAGGGGGACAGCCAGGGCGTCAGGAGCCACTTCCACCTGGACAAGGCCAGCACGGATCCCCACCAGGAAGGGTTTGACAGACAACACAAAACGCTGCTCCCATGTCACAGATCCCCCCTGGAAACCCAGTGGAAGGTGTGTTCCACCTCATGTTATACCCAGAGCTGGCATCTCATCCCAAACCAGGGACTGTGAGCGCTAACCCGGATAAAAAGGGAGCAGCACCAGCACAAACAAGCACCAACACATGCTTGGTGCCCTCACGTTTTCCTTAAAATCCTGGCCACGTTTCAGCAGGAGCCCTCATCCCTCTGCCCACTCCTTCTCCCCTCGCTGGGAGGATTCAGAGCCTGTTCCCATAGGAACAGCACACGGAGACCAGAGGGACAGAAAGGAGCCCAGAGGGACAGAAAGGAGCCCAGAGGGACAGAAAGGAGCCCAGAGGGACAGAAAAGAGCCCAGAGGGACAGAAAGGAGCCCGGAGGGACAGAAAGGAGCCCAGAGGGACAGAAAGGAGCCCAGAGGGACAGAAAAGAGCCCAGAGGGACAGAAAGGAGCCCAGAGGGACAGAAAGGAGTCCACAGGGACAGAAAGGAGCCCAGAGGGACAGAAAGGAGTCCACAGGGACAGAAAGGAGCCCAGAGGGACAGAAAGGAACCCACAGGGACAGAAAGGAGCCCAGAGGGACAGAAAGGAGCCCAGAGGGACAGAAAAGAGCCCAGAGGGACAGAAAGGAACCCACAGGGACAGAAAGGAGCCCAGAGGGACAGAAAAGAGCCCAGAGGGACAGAAAGGAGCCCAGAGGGACAGAAAGGAGCCCAGAGGGACAGAAAGGAGCTCACAGGGACAGAAAGGAGCCCAGAGGGACAGAAAGCAGCCCAGAGGGACAGAAAAGAGCCCAGAGGGACAGAAAGGAACCCACAGGGACAGAAAGGAGCCCAGAGGGACAGAAAAGAGCCCAGAGGGACAGAAAGGAGCCCACAGGGACAGGAAGGAGCCCAGAGGGACAGACAAGAGCCCACAGGGACAGGAGGAAGCCCATAGGGACAGAAAGGAACTCTCAGGGACAGAAAGGAGACCAGAGGGACAGAAAGGAGCCCTCAGGGACAGAAAAGAGCCCAGAGGGACAGAAAGGAACCCAGAGGGACAGAGAGGAGCCCTCAGGGACAGAAAGGAACTCTCAGGGACAGAGAGGTGCCCTCAGGGACAGAAAAGAGCCCACAAGGACAGAAAGAAGCCCACAGGGACAGGAAGGAGCCCAGAGGGACAGAAAAGATCCCTCAGGGACAGGACGGAAGCCCATAGGGACAGAAAGGAACTCTCAGGGGCAGAAAGGAGCCCTCAAGCACAGGAAGGAGCCCACAGGGACAGGAAGGAGCCCACAGGGACAAAAAGGAGCTCACAGGGACAGGAAGGAGCCCACGGACACCGAGATGCACCAGACTTTTATTGGAAACCCTTGGGTGGAACGAGCTCCCCTCAGAAGCACAGTCGGACATCACCGGGCCTTCAGCACACACAGCCACAACACAAGTGCCCATCTGAAGGAGAATTTTTTTTTTAATGAAAGGGCCCTTTCAACTCCACAAGGTACAAGGAAGTAAACAGGCTCGTGGGTGTAAGAAAATAAAGCCTTCCCATTTCAGCAGCACTTACCATGAGCTGTAAAACAACAAGAAAATCCAGGCGTGCTCCTGCCGCTCCGACGTCCCGCGTGCCAAGGCCGGGGTGCCTCGGCTCCCCTCGGGTGTCCCCTCAGAACGTCCCTCCTCTCTCCATGGGGAGCTCTTCCCAAGCCGCCCGAGCTGCTGCAGCTCTGGGCTGACCTTAAGGAAACGTGGAGGAAAACTGGAGCGGAGAAATTCATGTCGGGCCTTATCCCTGGGCCGTGTTTTCTCCAGTTCCCTCACGTGTCCAGGGCTGTGTCCCCTGATCCTGCCAGCTCCAGAGGGTGCAGGGCCATGGCTGAGCCAGGATTTGGGATTTCCCATGGGAAATCCTTTGGCTGTCCCTCTGTCCTGCCCTGGGACAAGGGGAAGCCAAACCCCGCCACCACATCGCTCTGAGGTGGAAGAGGAACAGCTGGGCACCACACCCTGCTCTCAATGGCAATAAAGGGTCCCTAATTAACGGATAATTAATAATTTTGTGCCACAGTTACTGGAGGATGTGGCAAAGCCACTCAGCATTCCCTGGAGCATCCCCTGAGAGCCCAGTTTACCTGGAGCTGGGAGCACTGGGCAGTTTAATGAGCCCTGTGAGTGAGGTAATTAAGTCACTCCCTAATCATCACACCAGACAACACGGGGGGACTTTTCACTGCAGCAACCTCTAAACATCAACAGACTTCCACCAAAAGCTGACTTTGCTCATCAGCTGCAATCCCTCCCACAGCACAGCTTCCCACTTCATCCATCAGCTGCCAGGAGCCAAAATTCCTCCTGTCCAGAGATAACTGGGGAGAGGGGATCCCAAAAGGGAGAGCGATGATGCTGAGCCCTGCAACACCGTGGCCGCTGCCTCTGTCACCCACTGAGCCCCAGGGAGGCAGAGGGAGGGTGGCACAGGAGGTGCTCCCACCTCGGAGCTCTCACAGGGGACACAGGATGAGTAACCCTAAAAATCCTTCCTCAAACTGCAGCTGCCTCTGAGAACCGGGCAAAGGAAAGGAGGGAAAGCCGGGGCTGGTGCTCACCTTCTGCTCATCCCAAGGTCTTCCTAAGCACCCACAAGGATTACAGAGCCAAGGAGATCTAATTCCTCTCTTCCCTGACCCCACAGAGGGGAATTTTTCCTCCACACCAGAAGGGTTTGTGATTTTCTTTCGCTTTTATTTCCCCAGACTGCTGCTGCAAACCTCCTGACTGGTTTTGGATCAAGAGTTTATCCATCAACCACTCTGGGCCAGGAGCCAAACTCACATCCCCTGGAGTCCCCAGTGCAGGGCCAGCCCCAGGAGAAACCCATTCAAAAAGGGGTTTTCCAGATGTCCAGTGGGAAACCCAGCCGAGCTGCCCACACATCTGCCCTGAATGTGAGGAATTTCAGGCTCCTCTTCCTCCTCTCACTCCAAACGCTCCAAAAGTACAACTCACCCCAAGCACTCGTGTCCCTGCAACCACATCAAACCCCTCTGAGCCCCATCATCCCACAGGATACCCAAAATTCCAGCCCAAAATCCTCAGGAGAAACAGAAGGATTCATGAAAATCATTTCAAGTCCCCAAAAATTCCAAGTGGTTTCAATTTCTTTGAGTCACTCAGAGATCTCCTCTCTTTACAACACTTTTGGAAAGCAGCTTGTGCCTCAGCCAGGGCTCAGAGCCTCTTCACAGAACCACCCCCAGCTCTGATGAATTTTCCACTGCCTGAACACCCCCAGAACGAGGGGTCTCTGTGGGATGCCTGAACCCGGGGCCAGCTGCCCATTTTGTAGGGTTTAAACCTGCCTGTGTCCTGCTCAGGGAGTTCAGTCACAGCCTGCCTGCCTCCGTTTTGGGCTCGTGTTATTCCTGCTCTTTGCTGGCATGTTTGGATGTGCAATCCACATAATTATCCCAGATAATACCCCTTGTCCGTGACAAACATACAGAAATTAACATTCCTGAGCTGGCCATTAATGGCTCCACAAAATCCATTATTTTCTGGAAGGCCTACATTTACCTTAACTGCAGTAATTTTGCACTCAATTTACTTTTCAGCCCCAAATTCCTACATCTTTCATGGAGATGGATCTGTACATTCTGATTTTGAGGAAAACCAGGGAAGGCTCAGCTGGTTTTACCTTTACAGCTGAGATTTGCTGCTCAGAGCAGCTGGGGCTGCCCCTGGATCCCTGGAAGTTTCCAAGGCCAGGTTGGATGGGGCTTGGAGCACCCTGGGACTGTGGAAATGTCCCTGCCATTGGCAGTGGGTTGGAACAGGATAATCTTTAAGCTCCCTTATAACAAACCATTCTGCAATTCCAGAATTTATCAACATTTTAATGCCCCCCACTTCTTAAAAGTTCTCGGGTATAACTGAGGTGAGGGTCCCCACAAGATGAATTTCCCAAATCAGACCCCCAGAGCCTGGATTTCCAGCCTGTCCCACCAGCACCCCCAGCTCTGGGGACAAGGATCTGTCGAGGCAAGCCCAGAGCTGAAGCTGTAATTTCACAGAAGGAAGAAGCGCCTGTGAAACGCCTTCCTTGAATGCAGGCAGGTATTTACAGTTATCCCAGCACAAAAAATGCAAAAATTATCTGTTCAGACATGTGGTCTGACTTGGAAGCACCAGCAGGGTTATGCTGCAAGCCTGGAAAAGTGGTTCAGGAGGAACATTATCCCGCTGCTACCATTATCTTTTTTTGATTATTTATTTTAATACTTTTTTTTTTGCCCCGATCCTAAATTTTTCACCATGACTTCCTTTAATCAGGAAGCCTATCTGGGAAATGGCTCAGAATCCCAGGCAGTTTGGAATGAAGCACTTTAATCACCTGCTCACGTGCAGGTTGCTGACTTGGGAGGGTTTTTATTTCCTTTCCAGGCACGGCAGAATCACTTCATTAAACTCAACGAGGCTTCAACAGGGAGCTTTTGTACTGGAATCTATCAATTACCCCAGTAATGAAGAGAAGGGAAGGAGACACACACACAGCATTCCTGGGATCCCTTTCCAGGGGAAGGGGTGGAACAGGCACGTGGGGCTGTCCTGGGGCCACCCCACAGTGCCAAATTTCCCCTCCATGCCGCTAAAGGGATGGAGGTGCTACACCCATCCTGACATTCCGCTGCTGGCCAGGGAAGTGGTGGAATTCCCACTCTTGGAGGGATTTGGAAGCCCTGTGGATGTGGCACTTGGGGACATGGGTGGCCTTGGCAGTGGGCCCAGTCTTGGAGGACTTTTCCAGCCTAAACCATTCTGTGATTCCACGACTGTAACACATCCCCAGCGCAGGACTGCTGCTGCTCTTCCTCCAGAATTCCCTTTTCCCCCATCCCAAGGCCAGGAGGTGCTCGGAGGGTGGCTGCTGAGATCCCTGTGCCAGCTCTGAGGGCACACCCAGCGTGATGCCACCCCTGGGCTGGGGACATTTGTGTCAGGAATGACACGACAGACGGCCCCAGGGCCGGCCCTGCCAGCAGCTCCTGCTCGTGCCAGGAACACCAAGGATCTGCATCCATCAGGGAAAGGTCGAGCCAGGACAGAGCCCAGCAGCTCCCACAGAGAACAAGGTCACAAATCCCCCCTGCTCTCCTGCAGGAACTCACATGCAAAGCAGCACCGCGTTATTTTGAGGAGTTAAAAAGGTTTTTTGGGGTTTTTTGGATGTTTGGCCCAGCCATCACTGCTGTGGGAGTTGTTACCCTCCCAATTCATGACTTATTCCTTCTGGGCTTCCCCTTCACAGGTCACAGCATCCCACCAGGAAAACAACCTGGATTTCAGCCCCAGGGACAGTGGGTTTGGACACAGCACATCCCCAAAAGCAGGAGAGAAGGATCCCACTGCTCCTGGCCCTGCCCAGTGCACCCCAATCCCCTGGAGAGAAGGATCCCACTGCTCCTGGCCCTGCCCAGTGCACCCAATCCTCCAGAGAGAAGGATCCCACTGCTCCTGGCCATGCCCAGTGCACCCCAATCCCCTGGAGAGAAGGATCCCACTGCTCCTGGCCATGCCCAGTGCACCCCAATCCTCCAGAGAGAAGGATCCCACTGCTCCTGGCCATGCCCAGTGCACCCCAATCCCCTGGAGAGAAGGATCCCACTGCTCCTGGCCCTGCCCAGTGCACCCCAATCCTCCAGAGAGAAGGATCCCACTGCTCCTGGCCCTGCCCAGTGCACCCCAATCCCCTGGATCCCCACGGGCACACAGGGGGCCCCCACAGCTAATTCCATGCCGGAATTCAAGGATCAAAGTGGGACAGTGGCAAAGCTGGAAGGTGGAATTCCAGGTTCATTGACATCCCTGCAATCTGGCCCAGCCAGGGAACAGCCTGCAGTCCATGCTGTAAAGCCACCTCAGCGCAAAGTGACAAATTCTGTGTCCCAGCACCCAAAAATACGTCACCAAATGGAATCATGGAATCATGGAGGAGACCTTAAAGTTCATCCCATTCACACCTTCCACTATCCCAGGGTGCTCCAGCCTGACCTTGGCCATTCCAGGGATCCAGGGGCCTCCACAGCTTCTCTGGGAATTTCATGTCAGCCCCTCCCCACCCTCCCAGCCAGAAATTCCCTCCCAATATCCCATCCATCCCTGCCCTCCGGCAGTTTCAATCCACTCCCCCTACCCTTGACCCAACACAGGGCAAATCCAAACACACAAACCCGCACCAAGCTCTCTCCCAAGATTAAGAACCCCAAATGAAAAACACGGAAAGAGCAAAGTAAGAAACTGTTAATATTATGGGAGTGCAAAATTTAAACACACAACGCTGCCCGAGCTCTCAATTCCTGACCTCCCACCACAAACGCATCTGCAGGGAGAGCAGGACATAAACCAGGTCTGTGTGGGACAGGAATAAATTTGGGTCTGAAATGAGGGGCATCTGCTCCTTGTAATGGCAAACAGCAGAGATCTGCCCCCGTGAGCAGAACTGCCAGCAAGAAATACATCGGGGCAGAGAGCACTGCCCTGCCAGGACCTGGCTCCCCCTGACCTCAGCCAAGCTGCCTCCAAGTTAACTCAAAGCAGGATTTGACCAGGAATACACACGGAGCTGAACGCAAATTAAATGTAAATTGAGCTCTTCGAAAAAAGAAAACACAGGAAATATGCAGGATAAGGCTGATTACTCAAGAGGAGCTACCACAGGGACCGAACTTCCATCCTTCCTGAGAATAAATCTGGAGTTGCGTGTACACAAACCTGACTCTGGGGCTAGAATATAGAAAGCTTTCATATGCATGCCTAAAATATTTATTACAGAGGTCTGGAGTTGTAGGACACATATTGTGATACAATTGAAAAGGGATTATGCTGTGCCCTCATCTGTCATGTCCTAAAAAATGGGAGAGTGTTGCAAGAGCTTGGGAAAGGAGAGAGGAGCACCTCAAACCATTGCTGAGACCCCCAAAAATTAATTGAATATATTATAATAATTAATAATTATTCATAACACTAACAGATAATTATAAATTTTATTATAATAATGAAGCAGTAACAACAGTAACAAGAAAAATAAAACATGTTTGGACCCCTGGGCAGTGTTAATTTACTCACTGATGGTCACAAACAAGAGGTGGCCAAAGCACAGCTCATCCCACGGTAAAACCAGTCCTGGATCAAGGATCACCAAAGCCAGACTCAGCTTTACTGAACAGAAGCTTTTCACTCTTCTGTTGAGTGGGAGCAAGAAGAAAAACTCCCCAAATATCATAAACTTGCTTTTTTGCTGAGATAATTCATTTAGAGAATTCATTTTATTCCCTACTGGCACCAAGCCCTGCTGCTACTCCTGAAAATTGGAAATACAGGATTGTTCTGGCAGGGCGCTGGGCTGGCACCACCTCTGCTGCTCCTCAGGGGTGACAGGACCCTGGGGTGTGAACCAGGAATGTGGTTCCAGGGATGCTGCCTAATCCCAGGGATGGCTGGGAATCCCAGGGAAGGCTTGGAATTCCAGGGATGGTTGGGAATTTCAGGGATGCCTGACAATCCCAGGGATGCCTGACAATCCCAGGGATGCCTGACAATCCCAGGGATGCTGCCTAATCCCAGGGGTGTCTGACAATCCCAGGGATGTTTGACAATCCCAGGGATGTCTGACAATCCCAGGGATGTTTGACAATCCCAGGGATGTCTGACAATCCCAGGGATGTCTGACAATCCCAGGGATGCCTGACAATCCCAGGGATGTTTGCCTGACAATCCCAGGGATGTTTGCCTGACAATCCCAGGGATGCCTGACAATCCCAGGGATGCCTGACAATCCCAGGGATGCCTGACAATCCCAGGGATGCCTGACAATCCCAGAGATGCCTGACAATCCCAGGGATGCCTGACAATCCCAGGGATGCCTGACAATCCCAGGGATGCCTGACAATCCCAGAGCTGGCCCTGGGCTGGGAGCAGGTGGCTGCTCCAGCTGGTCCCAGCCCCGAGGCAGCAGGAGGAGCAGCTCCACCACTGAGCCCAGCAGCCCTCCATGGAACGTGGATTTGGGAAGTCACAGGGACACAGTGTCCTGTTTGGTGAGAAAAGGTAACAGCACAAAAGGTTCTGGCTGTCCCTGGATCCTGGGAATGCTCCAGGTCAGGCTGGACAGGGCTTGGAGCAACCTGGGATAGTGGGAGCTGTCCCTGCCCATGGGAGCTAAGACTCCTCCCAACCCAAACCATTCCATGATTATTATCCCTGTGTTTAATCACCTAAAAACCCTTTGGGTACCCAGCTCCTGATGTTGTTCTTTCCCTGACTTTTTTTCCCTGACTTTTTTCCCTGACAGCTGCAGATGGAAACACAAGGAGAAGGAGGAAGATGAGGAGGAGAAGGAGGATAGTGTGAAAGAGGAGGAGAGAAAGATGGGAAGGAGAAATAAAAAGGAAAAAAGGAGAAG
Source organism: Prinia subflava (assembly GCF_021018805.1). Taxonomy (NCBI): domain Eukaryota; kingdom Metazoa; phylum Chordata; class Aves; order Passeriformes; family Cisticolidae; genus Prinia; species Prinia subflava. The sequence goes on along the minus strand of NC_086252.1, from coordinate 37,954,481 downwards.
GAGAAGGAGAAGGAGAAGGAGAAGGAGAAGGAGAAGGAGAAGGAGAAGGAGAAGGAGAAGGAGAAGGAGAAGGAGAAGGAGAAGGAGAAGGAGAAGGAGAAGGAGAAGGAGAAGGAGAAGGAGAAGGAGAAGGAGAAGGAGAAGGAGAAGGAGAACCATAAACTGCAGGGTTTATGAAAGAAACTGAGAAATTCCAACTAACAAAAAGAAGGAAAGGGAAGAACACTGGAGGTTTGGTATCAGCCTTCAAGCTGTGAGAATTCCCTGGAAAACACGGCAAGGCTCAAACAAAATTCACCCCAGAGCAGCTGTGCAGGATTCAGCTCCTGCAGGATTTGCTCCTTACCATGAATTAACAGCACTGTAAAACATTCAATCATGGAATTCCAGCATGCTTTGGGTAGGGAAGGACATTAAGGATTATCCCATCCCACCTCTGCCATGGGCAGGGACATCTCCCACTGTCCCATCCTGACACTTCCCGGGATCCAGGGGCAGCCACAGCACCTCTGGGAATTCCAGCCCAGCCAGGAATTCCTTCCCAATATCCCATCTAACCCTGATCAGCTTCAGTTTGAAGCTGAAAATAAAATTACTCTGTAACAATGGCAAAGACAACTATGTATTTTTTTAAATACAATTATTAAATACATCTCCAGCCCCCCAAGGGCAGGAGTTCTCCAGGCACGTTCAGATCTAACATTCGCCAGGAAAATGAAGCCACCCAGGGAGTTTTCTGTGACCTGGACAGGCAGGGAATGTGCAGAGGGTATTCCTGCCCCTTGGAATAGAATCCCCCCAAACCGAGCAGGGTTTAGGGGCTGGCACAGAAAATCAGGAAGGTGAAACCTTCCCAAATTCCTGCTTTTCCTTAGTGAAGCGATACCAGCACAGAGATTTCTGCCCTCCCAAGCTTGGGACATTTCTGGAAAAACAGTGTCCCACACATCCCAAAAGCAGCCCTTGTCTGGGAGCTGGGTCTGGACAGAAAACCCAGAGCTTCAACGAGGGCAGAGGGACAGAAAAGAGCCCTGGCATTCCCCAAAAAGCCAAGGGAGCCAGAGCCAGGCAGTCTGAGGCTGGAAAAGCTCCTTTGTCTCCCTGGGCTGTTTTTAACTCCCTGTCAGGGTGTCTTGGGAGCCCTTCCTTGTCCACATGGAATGAAATCCATCCAAGAGCTCTTGTGGGAGCTGCTCCCAGGTCCAGGGCACTAAACCCCCATCAGCTCTGCTTCAGCTCCCACAGGGGCTGAGAGCCAGCCAGGACCCCCCTGGAGCCAGAGGAGGCTCCAGAACAGATGGCCAGATGAGGAATAAACCTAATTAGGGGGGAATTTTTGTCCCAAAGTGGCTGAAGCCCAGCAAAATCCGCCCCAGAGTGCAGGAACTCTTTGAACTCAGGTGCTCTCAGGGCGTCCCAGCCTGTTCCCTGTTGAGAGATGCCATCCACAGGCCCCAGCTAGGTGGAATTATTGTGATTATTCCACTCACTGTGCCGAAAATCTGAACACAATTAAATTCATTTACTTCCCAAGTTCCATTTCCCTGATCAACACCTTCCACAGGCACAGAAAGCAGCGTTCAGGGAAGGGTCCCTCCAGCAGCTCCACTTCTACAAACAGGCCCAAGCTCACCAAGCCTCCATAAATAAATACAACCCCAAATAATGCCTTCTCTTTCCCTGAATTTCTTATTTTGCCCTTAACCACTTGTGTCCCATCCTCCCCAAAAACTGCTTCCAAAACCAAGGCTGTGGTGCCAATTCTCTGCTGTACAGCTGAGCCTGCACAACAATGCCAAAACCTAGGATTTATTACCATTTATTAGGATTTATTCCAGTGCAGAGTCAATAAACAGCTCTCAGTATGCAGCATTTTGCCTTGATAAGCCTAAATTTGGGGGTGATGGTGTGGAAGTTTAAGGAATTGAAAAACTAAAATTGATTTCATGTGCTTTGCTGTGTTTTAGGCTACACTGAAAAACCATTTGCAGGGATTATTTCTGTAAGGACACCCGTTCAATTGGATTAATTATCCTCATCTGTTAGCATTCCAAATAGTGCCAGAATAAAAGTATTAAACCATCAATTGTTAATCATATATGCTTATGTTTATGCATCTCTTCCTGCATCACTCTAGGTCTGGCAAAGCCCTACTTTAAAGACCAGAAGAGCCCCAAAAGCATCAAACAAAATGGGAAAGCAGAGCCTGGAAACAGCCTGGATTTTGGGCTTCCTAAGCTTTTCCAATCCACTCCCTAAATGAATGCCCAGAAAGATGATTATTGCTGCTTTGCACTTGTCATGTGTCATTAGTGCTCCTGCCTTCAAAGAAATTTATGGAGATTTCTGCTCCAGAACCAAGCAGGGAAGAGCCTTGCTGGGAGTGCTCGGCCAAGATATTCCTGATTTGTTGGGAATGCTGGGGAGGGAAAGCCCTGCTCCAACCACCCTGGGCAAACACAAGGCTGGGTTTGTCTCTCTGGGATCCAGCACCCATCCCACTGCATCCAGCCACAGCTCCAGCTCACCAGGCAGGCAATAAAAAGCCCATTTTTATTTTCCACAGTGCAGGAGGCAACCCCAGCTGAGAAATCAAGACAAGCAGCGTGATTCATGTTCAACATCTGTGGGCCAGAGCCACTCTTCCTTACACCGGGCTGTGTTTAAGTTGGGAAAAGCAAAAAAAAGGGAACAACAGCTGGGATTTTATCCATCAGGAATGGTGCACAGAGAGCAGCTCTGCCTGCCTGAGTTGTTCCCTGCTGAAGTTGTTCCCAGCTCCCAACCCAGTGGGAAAACACAGCCTGAGGCTTGGCTATAAATGGGAAAATATCCTGGATTTTCAGATGCACTTGCAAGATGCAAATCCCTTGGAGAGGGACTTGGGGTAAGGGATGGAGGGACAGGACAGACGGGACACAGGGAATGGATTCCCACTGCCAAAGGGCAGGGATGGATGGGATATTGGGATACTGAGAAGAATTCCTGGCTGGGCTGGAATTCCCAGAGAAGCTGTGGCTGCCCCTGGATCCCTGGAATGTCCAAGGCCAGGTGGAAGCAACGTGGGACAGTGGGAGGTGTCCCAGGGAGCAGCACTGGAAAATCCTTCCATTCCTTCCCACCCAAACCATTCCAGGATTCCAAGCCACAGCCATCCCCTCCTGGGCAGCTCCTTCCCATCCAGGGAGGCTCCAGGAACACTCCAGGCTCCTCTGAGATTGATTAGGAGTGCCATAAATAACCCTGGCACTGAATTACTGCAACGACTAAAACTTAATTGAGTCACCCAGGAAATTACTGGAAAATGATCCTTGTTTTTATCCCTAAGCTACTTAAGGGCCATGCAAGCAAACCTGTGGAATATTGAACACAGACAAGCAGGGATAATATTGTCTGCAAGCAAAAAAAAAAAACAACAAAGAAAACCAAAATAAAATACATCCCAAACAAAAAACCAAAGAAAACTGGATTGATTTCGGCAGAGGAGGATTAAGTTATGGAAAAGAAGCTCCCCTAGCTCAGGCCAGAGCAAAGGAGGCAGCTACAAAATAAAAAGCTGCAGATGGAAACACAAGGAGAAGGAGGAAGATGAGGAGGAGAAGGAGGATAGTGCAAAAGAGGAGGAGAGAAAGATGGGAAGGAGAAATAAAAAGGAGAAAAGGAGAAGGAGGAGGAGGAGGAAGAGGAGGAGAAGGAGAAGGAGAAGGAGAAGGAGAAGGAGAAGGAGAAGGAGAAGGAGAAGGAGAAGGAGGAGAAGGAGAAGGAGAAGGAGAAGGAGAAGGAGAAGGAGAAGGAGAAGGAGAAGGAGAAGGAGAAGGAGAAGGAGAAGGAGAAGGAGAAGGAGAAGGAGAAGGAGAAGGAGAAGGAGAAGGAGAAGGAGAAGGAGAAGGAGAAGGAGAAGGAGAAGGAGAAGGAGAAGGAGAAGGAGAAGGAGAAGGAGAAGGAGAAGGAGAAGGAGAAGGAGAAGGAGAAGGAGAAGGAGAAGGAGAAGGAGAAGGAGAAGGAGAAGGAGAAGGAGAAGGAGAAGGAGAAGGAGAAGGAGAAGGAGAAGGAGAAGGAGAAGGAGAAGGAGAAGGAGAAGGAGAAGGAGAAGGAGAAGGAGAAGGAGAAGGAGAAGGAGAAGGAGAAGGAGAAGGAGAAGGAGAAGGAGAAGGAGAAGGAGAAGGAGAAGGAGGAGAAGGAGGAGGAAACAGCCACTGGAAGGGAGGAGACCAAGGGAAGGGAATACACAAAATAAAGGAGCATTTCCAGGAGCCACACTGGGCTCACCAACCACCCTGGCTCAAAATACGCTGAGATCGGATGAGTTCAGCTCCTCCATCTTCAGATTCAGGTTTGAGTAATGCATAAAAGAATAAAAAAATCTATAAACTGCAGGGATAGAGAAAATTAAGATGAGAAGTGCCACAAACAACAGTACACATGAATTATTCCACCATCAGGAAAGATTTCACAAACTAGACCCAAACAGGCATCAAAATATTTACAACTCAAGAGTCCTGAGCACTTGAAAAGGTGAAGAAAACATGAGGGAAGGCAGGGATGCACTGCCACACACCAGGCTCCAAATGGGAAAAAAAAAGGGAAAGAAAATATCCTTTCCCAGAGACCAAAGGAATAGAATGAAAAGAGGGTGTCTAAAACCAATAAATCCGAGAAATTCAACATACAGGAAGAGACAACAGTGAATCTGTTCTAACCCAAACCTTAAAATAAACTGCTCAAGTTGTGCTGCAGGTGATGAACAACGTGAGCATTAAATAACACAGCACAGGTCCCCTCACTCCAGGTTACTGGGAACAGCTGAATTCCCTTTTTTCCCCTGCTCTGAACAGCTTTAGGAAATCCTCAGAAGCAGCTAAGGGGAAAAGCTCCTGGTGAGGACAAGCCCAGCGTCTCCCTCACATATCCCCTGTTCCTGCATGATCTCCTGAGCAGGCTGGGGGATAAATTCCTTTCTCCAGGGATTTTGGGCACCAGACCCTCTGGACTGCACTGAGGGAGGGTTGTCACCTCAAGGCTGTCCCCTGTGGTGACAGCAAAGGTTGCTCCAAGCTCCATCCTCTACCAAGAGAATCATGGTCACAAAATCTAAAATTGAAACTCTCTGGCCTTTCCTGTGTTCAGCAGGAACTTTTTTCACTCTGCAGCCCTCTGGCACACAAAGGCTGGCAAACAGCAGCCCACAAGGAGATAAAAAGAGGGATCATTTTCCAGTAATTTCCTGGGTGACTCAATTAAGTTTTAATTGTTGCAGTAATTCACTCCCTAACTCCCAAATAACTCCCTGGATTCAAGGAAGCCTGGTTTCATCCCAGCTCCTTCCCCAGGACCAATCCCTTATCCTGCATCACCTCCTGAAAATCAGATGGCAGAACTGTCCCCTAAATACCAATATTCAGATAAAAGCACCTCCACTGAACACCAGGCATCCACCCCTCACGGATCTCAACACCTCTGCTGGAATTCCAACCCCACCATTCCTACGGAAAGACAAAAATACCACTTTACTCGGAGAGCTGGGAGTCACTCCTGAAAGGAGGCATTTCCAGAGACAAAAATCCCTTTGCTTGGGCGAGAAACGTGACTGGCTGGGGGCAGCAGCATTTGTGACCATCCCACGTGGAGCTGTCAAACCACCAAACCCCACACAACTCCTGCACTTGCAGCACCCCAAATGGGCTCGTGCTCCGCCTCTCCCTGGATTTTCTCCTCCAAATAATCCAATTCCAGCCTGCAGAACGTGAGGCTGCCTGCTCCCCATTTTTGTTTGGAAAATTGCTGATCCATTAGCTGCCAATTAGCATCAATTCTCCTGCTGGAAGCATTGTCGCCATCCCACTGCACTCTCCCAACTCATTTCCTAGGGAGAAATGGGATCCATGAACAAAGCTCTGCTTTTCCCATTATTCCATTCATCTTATGCACAAATACTGGGAAAATGGAGTTTATTCAGCCTCATTTGAGGTTTCTCCTGGCTCCCTGATTCAGGAGTTATCAGCAATTACGTGATGTTTAAAAGGGATTTTTGAGGATTGGATGTTTGGGGTTTGAAGACAATCCTGTTTTAGGTTGGAATGCTGTTTTAAGGAAAGGGAAGCTCTCACATGAAGGTAAAAAAACACCAATCTGTGGCATTTAATCAACCACTGCCAGCCAAACCCAAGGCACTCCCTGATTACACTGAATTTTAAAAACTATTAAAGTGTTCCTGCTGTATCCCACGCTGAGGTGGGACATCATTCCAGCCCTGCACACTGAAGAGCACTTAGGGTGATTTTCAGGCTGGTTTTACCTCAGAAAAAACCCACACAAGGTAAAAACTTCAATCTGTTTTCCAGATGATTTAACTATTATGTGAAAGGCCAGTAAAAATCTGCCTAGGATTTAAATTGGGTATGACCAAGTGAAATGGTTGTTCAAGCAACATAAACCCCTGCACAACATGGTGCTACCACAACCCGGGGACTCAGGGGAAAAGATGTTGCCTATTAAAATGAAAAAAAATAATAAAAAAGAAAGTTTTATATTTTCATATGAGCTGAGGAGTTGAGCACTGAACAGGGGGAAGGGAGGGAAGAATGCAGTGTAAAGCACTACCTAAAAAGCCTGTTCAGAAAGGTTTGTAAGCACAGCTGTTGTTTTATTTGGAATAAAATAAAGCCTTTTTATTTTACAGGAGTTCCTGTGCTGCGTGAGAACTGAGGGACTGCATTAACACCTGGATGGGTGACGCTTTCCAGAGATCAAAACGTGACAAAAAAGGAGGAAAAATGGCATCAGGGCTACACAAGATTTGCACAAACACACCAGGAACCAACGTGAAGGCTCCACTGGCAGGAACAGCAGACACTGCTCAGAGATCCCAGCTGCTGGAAGGGCTGCTCCAGGCAAAACCCAGGAGATGGAGAGTGGGAAAATAATCCTAATAAATAAACCTAACATGATAAAAACGTGGTAGAAGGGATCACTGCTCAGGCTGGGCATCCTCAGCTGCTGGACAAGGGAAGTGTGGCAGGGATGGAAGAGGGAAATGCTCCCTTTTAAATCACAGCTGTCCCTGAAGAGGAATCCCAGAATCCCAGACTGGTTTGGGGTGGAAGGACCTTAAAGCCCCTCCCAATCCATCGCTGCCATGGCAGGGACACCTTCCACTGCCCCAGGCTGGTAACTCCTTTTAAGGTTTTTAACTTCTTTTACACCTAATAACCTTTTAAACATTGTATTTGTGCATAAGATGAATGGAATAATGGGAAAAGCAGAGCTTTGCTCATGGATCCCATTTCTCCCTAGGAAATGAGCTGGGAGAGTGCAGTGGGATGGAGCCAGCGCTTCCAGCAGGAACCTGGCCCTGGGCACTGCCAGGGCTCCAGGGGCAGCCACAGCTGCTCTGGGAATTCCATTCCAGCCAGGAATCCCTTCCCAATCTCCCACCTAAGGCTGCCCCTGCCCTTGGCATCCCTTCCCACAGCCCCTCCTGTGCCTCTCAGCACAGCATTCCAGCCAGGACCTGGCTGGGGGACACCAAACTCAGTCTTTGGGGTTTTTTCTTTTCCCCATCTTTCCATTTGGATGGATTTCCATCCCAGACACAGCACACAGATCCCTCCTCCTCCACCCCAAGCACACAAACACCACAGTTCAGCCTCCCACTAATGCAAAAAATGTTAAACCCCGCTCCCTAACGAGGTGGATTTGCTGGTGGCTTGTTGAGATTTCTCCAGCCACATTCCCTCCCACGAAGTTCCAAACGCCTCCCGGGGAAGCAGGAGCAGACAGAGCGGGCTGAGCTCCCACAGCTGGGCTGGAAACGTCCTGGAATGTCCATGGAGCCGGGAATGGGGCAGGGACAGCACCACAAACACCACCCTGGCCAAGGAGCAGCCCCCCACCCTCGGCAGGACACAGTCCCCGAGGGAAGGACCCGCACAGACATCTCCAAGGATGGAGTCTGGCCAGAAAAATCCATAAATCTGCTCTTTTAATCACTGTCTGAAGCCTTTATCACTGTTATTATTGTTATTGTTACTGTTATCGTGGCGCTCTGAGATGCTGCAAGAGCTGCTGCCTCCAGCTCCCGGCAGCAAAGGGAAAGTCTTGACCCAAAATTTGCTGGTGGAGGGAATGAGCAGAAAACAAAAAATCTTTGCTGACTGAAAATAGGGGGAAACAGCCAGAATTTGGGTACCCTGAAAAACAAAATTGGGTCACTCCTGAGCAGCAGAGGGTCAGGGTGTGGAGCTCCCAGAGGAACAGCAGCCGTGCCCAGGGATGTGAACAAGGTCACCGGGATAAGAGCAGCCCCATGCCAGCCCCTGAGCAGTGTTTTGGCTGCACACAGTGAAGGAATCTCTGAAACCCTCCCTGTTTTCCCTGGTATCTCTGTGGGAAAAGGCCCTGCTGCAGGAAACCGAGGTTAAAAGGAGTTTAAACGTGGCTGTCCTGTGAGCCCAGGGCTGGGCAGACCCTGAGCTGCCACAGCAGGAACATCTTCTTGTCAAGGCATTCCCAGAGCCGCCGTTCCTGACACGGAACAAACCCAGAGCTGGATTTCCCCAGTGTTAAAGAAGAGGTGCTTTTCTCCTCCCACGTCTTTTCTGTGAAATGTTTTGGCACAGCGGCAGCAGCTGGGAGGTGGCACCCAAATAAGCCTGTAGGTTAAACTTCAAATATTACACCAGGTATTCTTTGTGATGTTTCAGTGCTGTCTGGGCTGGTTCAATACCAGAAACACAAGTGATACTCTGCTCCACACAGGTTCTTGCACCTCAGGTATCCCCAAGCACTTCCTCAGAGCACCTGGAACAATTCTAACAATTCCAACAATTCCCTGAATGCCTCACAAGTGCATCGGGGCTGTTTTCACTCCACTTGCTGAACAGAAGGGATAATTCACCTTTAACAAAGATCTGCCATCAGACAGAAAATAAACACCAGCAAAACCAAACAAACAATAGCTCTGAGCTTTCCAAATAAAATTCCTTTTCCCTTTCAGTTGTGCAACCTTTTGTCCCCGAGCCAGCAGAGAATTCGCTGCCAGGGAAGAATTTCATGCTTAATCAATTTTTGCCTGGTTGGTGTTTGTGGGTTCCTCCTCTTTCCTGCAAATCCAGCTCAGGACACCTTGGATCTGAGGCAGGAGAAAACTGAGGGCTGCTTTTCCTGGCATTTAGGAATTCATTTGCATCCCCCTGGCTGCTGAAGGATCCTGAACAGGGATCCTGGTGCTCAGCAGGGAAGGACTCAGCTCATGGAACTCTTGCACAATCTCTTTTATGTTCTGATTGAAGCACTTCGATGTGACAGAGTCATTCCCCAGCGTGGAGAAAGCCCACCTGCCTTCTGCTCAGAACAGGCTGGATTTCCAGGAATATGCCCAGATTTATTTCTGGAAAACACCTCTTGCTCCCACACCAAGCGATGGAGAGCTGGGAATGGTCCCACAGCTCCAGCAGGCTCAGAGGGAGCCAGAGATGCCTCAGACGGGAGAAAAGGTCAGCAGTGCCACCCCTGAGCCTGCAAACCTCTGCGTGGGCTGAGCTGAGAGGTCACTGCCCTCTAATCCACACCAAATCTGAGACTCAGCTTCCTAAATTCCTCCTCTCCCACTCCTCTGCCATTTGGCCTGGGTCAGCTGAATCTCTCACTTCTCCTGAGCGTGGTCAGTAACAAGGAGAACACCCCTGGCATCCCAGGGTCCTGCATTAAAGGAGTTTAAAAACAAAATTTAAAAAGCAAAGTGTTTTCCCCACAGTGTTTCGTGCACTTCATTCATCTGCTCAGAATCATGGAATCATGGAATGCTGGAATGGTTTGGACGGGCAGGGACCTTAAATCCACCCCAAGCCATCCCTGCCATGGGCAGGGACACCTTCCACCATCCCTCACTCCCCACCTCCCTCCACAGCACCGCCAGAGGCTCCTGAAAAATTCATGGAGAAAAAACGCCCGTCAGGCACTAAAGCTCTTGTTTCATTTAGCAAAAAAGAACATTGTGCATTTGCCACACTCATTTAGATGATCAAGAGAAGAGGAATTTGCAGCTGAAGCTCTGACACGGAGCGGGGCTGAGCTCTCAGACACAATTCCCTGCGAGCAGATCGCTGGGAAGATCTGACAACTCCCAGACTATTTCAGGAAGCTGCAATTTTTAGCCAACAACTCACAGCCACCCACCCCAGCTACCTGTAAGCAGCTGCTGTCACACAGGGATTAAATTAATTACCAAACACTTCCTGGCTCAATCCACAGAGCTTTCATAATTACCCTGACATCAAATCAGCCTCGGTTACCTGGAGAGAGTTGTGGCCACCAAGCTGGCACCAATGCCATGAAAAATCACTGCTGAGCCAAAGTTTTTTGTAGGGATGGCATGGCCAACCCTCCAGTCCTCCAAAGTGTGAGTGCAGCGTTCAATCTGCTTCCCATCAGCTTCCTAGGAAAACTCCTTGTGCCATCATTCACCCCGATGCCACCCAGTGCCATATCCCAGCCATGGAGGGGAAATGATAAATGTAATTCATTATTATTTACATTTCCAGTTTCAGGCTGCTTATATCTGAGAGAAGAGGCAAATTCAGTGTTCACCCAATATCCCTGGGAGAGTGCACAGCCACACAGAGCTCCCCCACGCACACTCGACATCAAAGCTCCTGTTTGAGCAGGCTTTTAGTTAAATATTTGTGATAGTTAATTTATTTGATCATCTGCACTTGCAAGGCTCGGAGCTGGGCAGAGAGGCCTTTGAAGCACTCCCAAACACAGTAAATTATTGGGAATCCTTGTCAGGAAAGTGCTGGATAAACTCAGCCAGGCCATTTCCATCCCTGCCCAGGCCCCTGGGGAACGGTGCCCCCCAGGCAGCGCCACACCTGCCCCAGGTGGCACCGGGACACGGAGCTGTCCTCTGGAAAGCAGGACAAGGGGACACGCCAGCGTGTGGGATGGATGAACAACCAGCAGTTCTGGATTGAACAATTTGCTTCTTCATTGTAATTACTGGCTTCTGAAAGACTTCAGCAACTTTGCCAATTTGTACAACCCTCTATTCTCTGCTTTTGGCCTCCACTGTGCAGTCATTTTGCAGACAAACAAGGAACAGATGTACAATCTAGAGCTGCCCCAAGTCCTTTTATAGTAAAAGATTTCTGGCCAAACAATATATATTAAAAAGAAAAAGAGAGAAAAAAAAAGAGGAATTTTTGTATTTTTTAAGGTGTCTCTCACAACACCCAAACACACACTGAAAAATCTAAAACTTCTTCATGTGGTTCTGGAAGGCTCAAGAACATTCTGTGCTGGAGCAGCTCCTGCCCTGGCCAACACCCACATGGGGAGCGTGGCTGGAGCTGCCCACGAACTTTGGGGACACCAGGGGCAGCCCTGGGGGCTCCTGCTGCCATCACCAGCCCTGCACCACCAGGACACGACCTCTGAAAGGGCAGGAGGCCGGAGCTCCAGAATTCCAGAGTGGTTTTGGTCAAAGGGACATTCAGGATTATCCAGTGCCACCCCTGCCATGGGCAGGGACACCTTCCACTGTCCCAGGCTGCTCCAGCCTGGCCTGGGACACTGCCAGGGATCCACAGCTGCTCTGGGAAATCCATTCCAGGGCCTCCCTGCCCTCCCAGCCAGGAATTCCTGCCCAACATCCCAAAATCCCATCTGTCCCTGAAGCCATTCCGTGTCCCATCCCTCCACGGTTAACGCCGCCCCGCGCTGCTCGGGTGACGTGACGTGACAAGGGAAGTGACAACCTCTGGGAGCCTTCCTGTGATCTTCCTGCCCCGGGATCCCTCCCTGGGGCCAGCCCAGCTCCGGGAGTGCTGTCCCAGGAGCAGGACAGCTCCTGGGGCCGGGGTGTCCCCAGCTCCCAGGCTGAGGTGTCCCCAGTGTCCCCAGCTCCCCAGGCTGAGGTGTCCCCAGTGTCCCCAGCTCCCAGGGCCAAGCTGTCCCCAGCTCCCCGGGCCGAGGTGTCCCCAGTGTCCCCAGCTCCCCAGCTGAGGTGTCCCCAGCGTCCCCAGCTGCCAGGGCCGAGGTGTCCCCAGTGTCCCCAGCTCCCAGGGCCGAGGTGTCCCCAGTGTCCCCAGCTCCCTGGGCCGAGGTGTCCCCAGTGTCCCCAGTGTCCCCAGCTCCCTGGGCTGAGGTGTCCCCAGCTGCCAGGGCCGAGGTGACCCCACTGTCCCCAGCTCCCTGGGCTGAGGTGTCCCCAGCGTCCCCAGCTCCCCGGGCCGAGGTGTCCCCAGTGTCCCCAGCTCCCAGGGCCAAGGTGTCCCCAGCTCCCCGGGCCGAGGTGTCCCCAGTGTCCCCAGCTCCCCGGGCTGAGGTGTCCCCAGCATCCCCAGCTCCCAGGGCCGAGGTGTCCCCAGTGTCCCCAGCTCCCCGGGCCGAGGTGTCCCCAGTGTCCCCAGCTCCCCAGGGCCGAGGTGTCCCCAGTGTCCCCAGCTCCCCGGGCTGAGGTGTCCCCAGCTCCCCGGGCTGAGGTGTCCCCAGTGTCCCCAGCTCCCCAGGGCCGAGGTGTCCCCAGTGTCCCCAGCTCCCGGGGCCGAGGTGTCCCCAGTGTCCCCAGCTCCCCTCCCAGCGCCGGGCACGGCTCCAGCTCATGCTCCAGGACACACAGGCGCTCTCCAGAGCTGCAGGGCCCAGTCCTGGAGGTCCAGCACGGCCCGGCTCTCGTGTGAGGGGAGCATTCATTGCCAGGACAATGCCCCCATTCTGGGCCTTTATGAATATCCTGCCCAAATGTATGTTTAAGGCTGCGCAGTCCCCGCAGACAAACACTTGTTTTGTTAAAGAGATCCCGGGGTAAATTGAAAACCAACACACGCTCGAGTTCTGCAATATGTTACTCAGAGCACAGCATATACAAGTTATACATCAGCCAAGTCTCTCTGCAGTGAAACACCCCTGAAAGGCGTTGTTTGAGGAAGAGGCAAAGCCTGGCTTTAATTTACCACGAGATTAATGCTCGTGTTTTCCAGAAGATCCACACAGAATTCTGGGCATCTGGGTTGTTGGAACTACAGAGCAGATCAGGGTCAGGGCTGTGAGTGAAAACAGGGTGCACATCACAGACCTTTCAGCACCCACGGATCACAGAATCGGGGAATATCCTGAGCTGGAAGGGACCCATTAATCATTAATCCAGCTCTCCTGTGGACAGACACCCCAAAATGCCACCCTGGGCATCCCTGGGAGCAGTGACCAAACACTCCTGGAGCTCCTGGAGCTCTCAGTGCCCAGCACCCTCTGGGGGAAGAGCCCTTCCCTGAAATCCATCCTAAACTGGAGCAGAACTAACTGGAACACTGCATTTCCCAGCAACAACCCTTGGGGCCAACTGGTGTGAGCACACGAACTGATGGACCTGCTCAGCCCTCCAGAACTGAAACCAGGAGGAGGTAAATGGGAAATTCTTACTTTTCAAGCACCAGCAGCTCCAAGTGCTGCTACCTGAGCAGCCTGAGCCCTCTGGCCCCAGGGATGCTGCACTGCTGGAGGCTCAGGGGTCGAGATTTTCTCTAACCCAAATGTAAATCAAATGGGACGAGTTGGTGTCACTTATTTCCCATACCGAATTCCCAAAGGGACTCTCCCAAACAAAGCAAACAATAATTCAGCTGAGTTTGTCTAAAATGTGGCTGCACACTGCTCACCACAGAAGTCCTCGGGCAGGGGATCACCAGCACTGCCCGCAACAAACTGCTCTGCTGGTCTTAAAGCCTAATCTTCTGCTTACCAAAAAAAATTCCATTTACACCTCCCAGCAGAGAGAAAAAACCCTCCAGAGCCACAGCTCCAGCCTCCTGCTGTCCCCACACCTTCCGAGGACACGGAGAGGGAGCAGGAAAACCAACCCCTCCTCGTGCCTGGCTTCCTGCACGGGGAAGTGTTTTGATCCTGATCAGAAAGTGCTTAATTCAAACCCAAGAGGCAGCCCAGATGCTTAGAAACAAACTGGTGCTGAAGTGCTGCTGCATTAGCATGCCCTGCATAATTCATGTGCTCGTGCTGGGGAGAGCTCTCCAGCTGGAGGTCACGGTGCCAGAGATCCAACACGGATTCCTGCGGGCACCGCCGGGTGCCAGCCTGCCCTGCCAGAGCCAGGCCAGCCCCGCAGAGAGGCAGGGCTGGCTGGGGATCACAGAATCCCAGAAATCTGGGTTATTCCCAGAAACGCTGCCCCTGCATCCCTGGCAGTGTCCCAGGCCAGGCTGGACGGGGCTTGGAGCAGCCTGGGACAGTGGGAGGTGTCCCTGGGATGGGCATGGGCTTTAAGGTCCCTTCCAAGCCAGACCATCCTGGGATTCTGTCCCCTCCTGCCCTTTCAGAGGTTGTGTCCTGGTGGCAGCAGGAGCCCCCAGGGCTGCCCTTGGTGTCTCTGAAGTTATCTGGGATACTGGGATGGAATTGCTGCCTGGGAGGGTGGGGAGGCTCCGGTACTGGCTGCCCAGAGAAGCTGTGGCTGCCCCAATCCCTGCAAGTGTCCAAGGCCAGGCTGGGCAGGGCTTGGAGCAGCCTGGAATGGTTCTGGTGCAAAAGTGGCACCAAACTCTCCTGCTGGACTTCACTGACTCCAATAATAACTTGTGCAGCAGAACCTGCAGCAAAGCCCAGGGGATTTTACATTCCCTGTGCCCTAAATCCACAGTGGGCACCAGTGCCAGCCCTTCCAGCTGGGCACAGCAGTGCTGGTGGCCCTGGAGCTCAAACCTGCCCCGGGGACCCTCGGCAGCCACCTCGCAGTGCCACCACCCAAAGCCAGTCACAAACCACGGCTGGGTCAGCAAAGGAAAGCAAAAGCAAAACTGCAACAGATCCCAGGGGCTTTCCATCTCCAGAGGAACACTGGGCTGCATTCACTGCCCCTTCCCAGCCACCGAGCTGACAAACAGCAACAGCCTGGAAAATGAACTGAAAGCTCCAAACTCAACGTGTGTTTGGGGGAAAGGCAGGGACAGCACAAGGTTTGCCTCTCAGTGACCTCCCAGTGAGCAAACTAAAATCAGAACGTGAAGGTCAAAGGTTGGTTTCATTTTAGGATGGATCCTGAGTGAGAAATAAGGAGGAAAACAAGAGCAGCTGCTCCTGCGGGGTCATTCACCCCCTCAGTGACGAGCTCCAGACCAAGGGGACAGACTTAAACCACTTCTTCTGACAGACTGGGAAGAAAAAAATCATTTCTCCAGCAGGTGCTGGACTCCAAATGAGAGCAGGAGCCAGCCTGGACCCTGTTAAAGCAGGGTGGTGTGATTCCACATGGAACACCAGCCCAGCCCCTTCTGCAGCTGCATGGAGCACCCAAAATTCCAGCAGGGAAACTCATTCCCCTTCTCCAAAGCTGCCACACAAACCAGGACAGGGCTGGTAATGCCCATGCCCACCTTCCCATGGATGCTTCATTCCAAAAGGGGCTGGAGGCTTTAGGAAGTTGCCTGAACGATTCACAACCTTAGCCCAACAATCCAAAAATGCAGCAAAAACACCGACGTGCTTCTGAAGGCACAAGAGGAAATCCAACATTTTGGTTTGGGTTTGGTATCTGCCGAGTTCTGCCGCTCAGGGGGAGAAGTTCCTGTGCACTTTAAACCTCCTCATGCAGCAGGAGAAGATAAAGTGATTTTAAAATGAAAGGCTGAAGGCAGCCACCCGTGGCTTCACGTCATTCAATCACCAATCAAAAACTACTCCAGAGCCACTGATTTATTTAAGATCGCCTTGTAAACTCTGAATTTCATCTTGCACCTCTCCAATTCTTTCTTTAGCATCACCCATGACATGCAGTAGTACACAAGAGACCATTTCACACCTCAGGGCCAACTCCTGCACCACTTTGCTCATGGAGAGAAAATAAAAGGAAATAAAAACCCCTTCATCTTGCACACACAAGGTTAAGGAAGTTGATAAAGAGGTTTGATAACGCTTCAACGCTCCGAGGAAACAGGATGGGGCAGGTGAAAGGTAAAGGCAGAGGTTTTGCTTGACCTGTTGTTGTTCACCTTAAACAAAATTGGATGTGTAATTCAGAGGGCTCATCCCTCCACCATCATCCAAATTAATGGGATTATTTGGCATGGAAAAATGGTACACCAAAAATATATGCATCCACCTCAGCCCAGCCATTTTTGAAGTCTTCCAGGCTTTCAGGAGCTGAAATTAATTTTTGCAGGCTTACCACCAGCTAAATACCCACCACAGCACCCTCGTATTCCAGACACTCAAAGGAAAAAACCAGTTTTACAAAAATGTTCTCCTGTGATGTCTGGGTGGAAAAACTGACAAATGCCATCCCCTGAGTGACAAAGCATCTGGGCAGAAGCGTCACCACCCGGCACTGGTGTACACTGAACCTCTGTGAAATGCAGATATTTAACAATGTGATTTATTAGGTTGTTTCTTCAAGCCAAAGTGTCACTGCCCAATTACTGCAACAAGACCTTGAGGGAAAACTTCCTCAAGGAGCCTGTCAGAGCTGAGGCCTGAACAAGGAAACCCCACAGGCCTTTTTGAGATGTGGATTTTAGAAATCTCATTTTCCTGAAGATTCCTAAACCCACTTTAGCACCCCTCACCTCCCAATACCACTCCCACCTGTATCAGGTATTTCAGGATCTCAACTCGAATCCATCCCAAGGGAATTCTGTTAAATTTAGGGATCACAACAAGGAATCCAGTGCCCCACCAAGGAAAGGAAGTTGATCCCATCCCACAGACATCTCCTGCAGCCCTGCCATGCTCCGTAATGATTTACAGACCCCAAACCATATATATATACATACACATATTTTATAAAACAATGCCTAATATATCTGATGGACAATGAGGAAGGGGAACAGCTGGGAAACATTAAGAGTTTTCACACTGAGCTTCCAAATTCTTCAGCAGGAGACACTCAAACTGCCTTCCCTGGGATGGAAAAGGACGCTCGGACCAAATCCAGCGGCAGGGAGGGAATCCCAGCAGAAGGAAGATGGTCCTGGGGACAAAGCAGGGACAGGTGGGGTGGCAGGAACTGGGGATGGCAGGAACACCTCCCTCACCCCCTGGCCAAGCCCTCCACCCCAGAGCAGCGGGCACAGAGGAGCCCTTTGTACACCCAAACCCCACTGCAGGGGTAAGAGGATATTTCCTGTCAGCCTCACCGCAGATTTGTAATCCGGCAGTCAAATTATGTCAATCACAGCTCATTAGGCAGCGATTTCCCCTGCCAAGCCCGGCCTGGCTGCTTCCTCCACACCACGTGGCATCTGCAAACGTGCAGCCTGTGCTGGGTTTGGGGAGACCACCCTGCTGCAGGGCTGGGAATGCGGGATGGCTCCCACCGCCGTGCTGCTGGCACCCTGCTTGCCCAGCTCTGGGCTCCTCCCCAGAATTCAGCATTTATGCCCACGTGAACAGGGGTAAAGGCAAGGAAATACCCCACACAGCTGAAATATCTGACACTGGGGAAGGGGCATGGCTGGGGTGTTCCCCAGTGTCAGTGCCAGAGCTGAGACCCAGCACGGCCAAATCGGGAACTTGGTGGCCAAACCACACCACTGCTTCCCTGGACTGCACATTCCTGTGCCATCCTGAGAGGAAGGGAGGGATTGCACAGGAACAGGGGAGAAGTCACAGCAGTCTCACAGTTTGAGAGCATGGAAGAAACAACACTCTGCTCACAGAGTGAATCCTGGATCTCTCTTGGGCTGTCCTCCACGTTTTCCTCCTTGAAGTTCACCCCATCAAATGCATCTTCCTGGAACACACACCAACCACAGCAGCACACTGCCCACAGCAGTGCCCAAAACAGCAGCAGGAGACACAGATCCACAGGGGAAAAAGCCCTGGTGTTAGTGTCCAGCAGAGCAAGAGGAGTGACACAGGCAGTGACATCACTGTCCCTCCTGCTGGGACATCCTCGGGAACACCGACGGCACAAGGAGCACCGAACTGAGAACTTCACCCAAAAAACGTGACCTGGAGCAGTGCCCATCATCTCCTGCAATTTATGCACCTCAAGGAGGATCAGGAGGTGACCGGGGGGTGTTCCAGGTGACCAGGGGGGTGTTCCACGTGGACAAACCTCCTCACCAGAGCCCTTTCTCTGACAAAATCCTCTGACACCCCAGCAAACACAAGCTGGCACACACCCATCACCTCCAGGCACATCATGCCCTCACTGAAGGGACCCCAGAGATCCTGGAGCAGCTCGGGACAGCCCGTTTGAAGTGGGAAAAACAAACCAGTTGGTGTCACAGTGCTCAGGGTGAATCCACGGCCAGCCTGCGCTCTCCTCATGGTCCGGAGGGCCAGGGCTCCCTGCTCTGCACCAGGGGAGAGAATAAAACTTCCAAACACACAGGGGGGACCTCTCCCCCACAGAAATGGGCACAGCCCTCCCAGCGAGAGAGCTCGAGACCCACACACAGCAACTCAACGTGTTCATCAACATCCAAATCAGCCCTGGAATTCCATTAGAGATACGAAAATTGGTATTGTCAGCACAGCCCTCCAGGACCTCACCAGGGCTCCCAGTGTGCCAGCAACGCCTGTGCCAGGCTAATTTCTTAAGACAGCACATAAAGAAGGTGAGATTTAGCCTTATAACCTTCAGCATCTCCTTCCTCATGCTCCCACCACTCCTGACTAATCCTCTCTACCCACAGAAGATATTCCTCATGGTTTTTCCCCTAGTCATTCCTTTCTCGTTAATCCCTGCACTTCTCCAGCCTATCTCATCGTGGGGTTTGACCAGTGGCACAGTCATCTCTCCCTCAGAGCCACAGAGAAAACAAAATAATCACAGCCCAGCAGTTTATTCTTTCCTAAACTGCTCAGACATTTCCTGGAAGCTGCAGCAACAAACACCAGCCACCCCGGCTGGCTGCAAGAACAGCGTGAAGGTGATTTTTGGTGGTGGTTGAGCCCCACCTTGCAGTGAGAAATCAGTGGGGGGAATCATCCCACGCCGTGTTTGTACAGAGTGTCCACCTGCATGGCCTGCACAGCAGAGCTGCAGCACTCCTCCTCCTCCTCCCAGCCTTAACTGAGGAGCATCTTCTCGAAGCAGAGGCCGTCCCCTCCTTCCAGGCACCTCAGGAAATGACAGCCTGGCCGCTGTTATCTCCCGTATTTACACTACGCGTTTCTAACGCTCCCCAAGCCACGTCTCTGCCTTTTACCGATGCCATCCATCAGCCCTGACCCAAACCCGCCGATTTCCTCCCGCAGACGGAGCCCGGAGCCCTCCTGGCAGCCACAGAGGAAGCCAGACTCGGTTCTGAGCCATGTGCTGCCTGTGGGAGCATCTCCCATCTCCAGCACGACCCCGGGTTTCCCCGACAAGAGCAACGCGACACCGAGGCTTTTTTCCACTGTGCCTAATAATCGTAACATCTCACTCGCCATTTGGCTCGTCAGTGGGGGTTCCTGACTGAATAGGCTTATTCTTTTCTTAGACATGATAATCTAATTGGGTCTAACCAGAAATAATCCCCAACACACACCAGCCCGTGAATCCTCGCCCGGCGCCGGGAGCGCTTCAGGGAGCGGGGGGGCGGCTCCGGGCTGCGAGACGGGAATCACCGGCGGCTCCGGGCTCCCGTGGCACCGGGCACGGCACGCACATGGAGCTCTCCCCCCGCTCCCGAGCCACACGCAACCGCGGCCCCGGCTCCAGCAGGCACGGCGGACGGAGCTGGAGCCCCGGGAACCCCCGGGAGCTTCGCCCGGGGAGCGCTCAGCCCTTCCTCCCTGCGGAGCGGAGCGCACACAGCACCCGGCCGGCCTGCCCCAGCGGAAACCCCGCAAACACCGCGGGCAGCACCGGGATGTCCCGGGGGGAGAAGGACCGGGGTGTCCCGGAGAAGAAAGCCCGAGGTGTCCCGGGGGCCAAAGAAGCGGGGTGTCCCGGAGGAGCAGGAACGGGTGTCCCGGAGCACCAGGAACGGGTGTCCGGGGGCAGCAGGACCCGGCGTCCCGGAGCACCAGGACCCGGCGTCCCGGAGCACCAGGATCCCGTGTCCCGGAGCACCAGGATCCCGTGTCCCGGAGCACCAGGACCCGGTGTCCCGGAGCACCAGGACCGGGTGTCCCGGAGCACCGGGATCCCGTGTCCCGGAGCACCGGGATCCCGTGTCCCGGAGCACCGGGATCCCGTGTCCCGGAGCACCGGGATCCCGTGTCCCGGAGCACCGGGACCCGGCGTCCCGGAGCACCAGGACCCGGTGTCCCGGAGCACCAGGACCCGGCGTCCGAGAGCACCAGGACCCGGCGTCCCGGAGCACCAGGACCCGGTGTCCGGAGGAGCCGCTCCCGCTCCGCCCGCTCCCCGCACACGGGCCCCGGGAGCCGCCCGGGCCGGGTCGCGGCGGCCCCGGGGGTGCTGCCGAGACAAAGAGCCGCGGCCCCGTCCCGCGGGCGGCACCGCCCCGCCGAGCCCACCTGTGCCCGGGCCCGGCTCCCGAGCCAACTTCGCGCCGCTCCCCCCTTCCCCCGCCGCGCTCCTCCCCGCGGCCCCTCCGCGCTGCCCGCAGACAATGGGGCCGGCGCTCACCAGCACCACGGCGAAGCGCTCCTCCAGCTCGCCGGGCTCGGGCATGGGCAGCTTCAGGGGGACGCTGTGCGCCCTCAGCTCCGTCTGCTGCGCGTCCACGCTCCCCGCGTTGCCCATGGCGGCCGCTCCGCGCTGCTCCGCGCCCCGCGCCGGGCGCGCTCCGGGCTCCGCGCCCCGCGCTCGCCCTCTACCACCGCGGGCGCTCCGCCGCGCCGCCGCCCGTCATGGCTCGCCGCCCTCGCCCTCCTCCCCCCGGGGCGGGCTCGCTCCGGCTCCGGCTCCAGCCCCGGCTGCGGCTCCCCCGCATGCCGCCCGCACAAAGCCCCGCTCCGCCCCCGGCCCGCGGCGCCATGGGACTCGTAGTCCCGCCGCCGGCCGGGGGAGGGAGGCGGGCCGGGGGTGGGAATGCCCGGGGAAGGGTGGAAAAGAGGGGGGAAATGGGGGAAAGGGTGGGCGAGACCCCGCTGCCTCCATTTTGGTGCGGCCGGCAGTGAGCGGACACGGGGAATGGTTACAGCGAGGGCAGGGGGAGAGCGGGGATCCGGGACAAATCCTTCCCTGGGAGGGGGGGCAGGCCCTGGCACAGGGTGCCCAGAGAAGCTGGGGCTGCCCTGCATCCCTGGCAGTGCCCAAGGCCAGGCTGGAAGGTGCTTGGAGCACCTGGGATAGTGGAAGGTGTCCCTGCCATGGCAGGGTGGCACTGGATGGGCTTTAAATCCCTTTAAATCCAAACCAGCTGCAATTCCGTGATCCTGTGATAAACTCTAGAGCTCTGCTATGGAAAGTCGTGGTCCTGCTGCTCACCAGAAAGGCCGTAGGTGCCCAAGGACAGCTTGGTGCCCCAGCCCACGTCCCGACTGACTGAAATCAGGACAAACGGGTGATGGATCCCCATGAATTCACTGCCCCAACAGATCCGTGTCCCAGCTGGAGCCGCCTGTGTGTATCAGGAGGTTCATCCCCCAGCATGTCAAACCTGCCCGTTCCTCAGGTGTTATCCCCATTTCTTCCCCGTTCCCTGCAAGTTCTCTCCAGGGCCGGGTTTCAGCATCCCAGGAATGCAGGGCTGCCCAGGAAACAGCAGCCTGGAGCCCTGACCCTGGCAGGTGCCATCAGCCCATGTGGTGACCGTGCTGTCCTCACTTAGATCTGGTTTAATCCCAAATCCAAGAGCTCATTCCCTCCTGTCAGCCCCACCAACCCATATCCCACTGTCCCCTATTAGCATTCCATTACCCTTCCAGGGAAGAACGATTTTCACTCAGCTCTCACCTTCACCACAACGCTGCTGCCTCTCCTCCTGGCCATGGAAACTATCCTCACGGAGATTAATTTGGGGGGAAAAGCTAGAGGATAAGCATCATTGTTTGGAAAACGGCCATTCCCTCATTTCCATTCTCTGGGATCAGAGCTGTGCCAGAGGCACGGCTTAGGCACGGGGAATCCTGTGTGGCAGCACACGCAACCCCGCAGAGGAAACCCGTGGAAGTGACAGGCAGCTTTTCTCTGTGTGAGCTCTGAACCCACTGCTAATTAAAGGTGCTCCTTCCAATTAAAGAAAAAGATGTAATACATCCATAGCTGGGATGAGGAGAAACACCTCGTCCTGGCTGCCTCCCTCCACACCTTGCATCAGGACCTGGCCTGGGCTCCCCAGTGATGCCAAAGGTGTGGATGTCCCACTCTGCAGGCCCCAGGAGCAGCTGAGAATTTCACAAACCGCTTTGTTAAAAGCCTAAAATCTTGCAATATCCTGGATAAACAAAGGTTTAAACCCTGGAGCCCTCTCGGGACTTAATGACAACGTTACTGTCGATAGTGAAGGAGGTGGTGATAGATCCTTTGCCCGGTGTCTTTTATCTAAGACTATCACAATTCTTTGAAAGATTAATTAGTTAATTAAGCTTCGCAACAGTGCTGTGAGATAAGGGAGCATTAGAGTAGCACTGATAACAGAGGAGGGTCAGGGAACTGGAGACAGTGCCCAGCAGAGGATCCTTCCCTCTCCCAGCACAGAGTGCCAGCGGGGCTTCAATCACCCGTGGTGACAAACTCGCTCCAGTGTGAGGAATCCCGGGATTCTCCCACTCAGTAATTCCCACCATGGAAGCACTCAGTAGTTTTCTTGTGGGCCCCCTTCCAGCTCAGCATATTCCATGAATCACCTCAGTGTTTTTATGTCCCTCTGGACACCGGGAGACCTTGGGGGACGGGGAGATGCTGCTGGCCACAAATACCTGGGACAGGTTGGGAAAACTGCAGGAGAAACTGCATTCCCGGGCTTCAGCAAGAAGTCAAAGGCAGCTCTGAATCCTGCTCTGAGGCATATTCAGGTCAAAACCGGCCTTGCAAAAATTTTAATGCAATTAGGCGTCCTTACATTCAGCAAACATTTAACATCAATGCGGCAGGGCAAAGAAAAGAATTCTTTTAAAGGATAAGATGAATTTTAAGCAATTTGTCGTTGTCTGTAACTGGGATGTCGACATTTGCAAATGCCAAAATTAGTGTGGCTAAGCACAAGAAGGGACTTAGCTGGCTCGTGCAAGGTAAAGAAATTATTCTGGGATAAAAACTAATACACAAGACCTTTGTTTTCACATTTATTTATTCAAATAAAGGAAGCAGCTACACAATGTGCAGTTTCCAGAGCTCATCCCAGGCACCTGGCTGATTCACACCGGGTGATGCCACCAGGGAGTTCTTTGCCCTGGGATTAATGGCCATAGCAGCTTTGCAAGGGCTCCGTGAGCGTGTGTGGAATTTCACTGGAAAATGAGACTTCTCAGCCTTTCCTCAAGGTCTGCTGGTCACCAAAATCTCCTCATAAAGAGCTGGAGCTTTGGGGCCGAGTCATTCCTAAATTCCCCTGACCCAACTGGTCTGTTAGTCACCAAAATCCCCAGATGAAGAGCTGGAGGTTTGGGGCCGAGTCACTCCTAAAATCCCCTGCACCAGTCTGTACTCATTTATCTACAGAGGAACCTCTGAAGGGAGGAGATTGCTTTGTGAACCCTCACTTTCCCTGAAGCTCAGCACTTCCAGATGGATCCTGAGCTGCCACTTCAGTGAAGTCCTGGGTGATCTGATAAAGGCTGGGGAGGCTTCAGTAACTTGCCAGGTCCTGGCTCAGCAGTGGCCAAGGATGTTTCACTCATAATAAAGATGAGAACACCCCTAAGTCCATCCCTGAACTGAGCAGTGCTCGCTCAAGGAGAGGTTATTGATTGCAGCTCGCGAACTCTGGGCTTGCCCAGGAGAGCAGCTTTTCTGCAATAAATGGAAAAAGATCTAAAACTCAGGGTGGAAATGCCCAGTCCCAGCACAGTGAGTCATTGGGTTCATATCAACCCAGCCCTCTCCATTTTCTCTCTGTGCTGGAGATGAAATGATGAACTTTGGATCTGGTTTCCTGTGCCCTGCTGATGCCCTTGGGCGCCACTTCCAACACTGGTGTGGGTCAGAAGCAGCTCCACCAGAGCCAGGTGTGGTGTTGTCACCAGGATCCCACCTAACCGTGCCCTCCAGCCCTTGTCCCCAGTCCCTCCCCAGCTCTCTGGAGCCCCTTTGGGCCCTGGAAAGGGCTCTGAGCTCTCCCTGGAGCCTTCTCCTCTCCATGCTGAGCATCCCTCCAGGTGTAAATTGAGTTTAAAACAAGATGCAGAGATGGAGATGGGATGAGGACAGGATAGAGAATGCCCAAGGAGCACCGGGATGTGAAGATGAGCACCTGGAGCTGAGGGACATCTCCCTGGCTCCTCTCATCCCTGCCCTCCCACTGCAGAGCAAACCCAACCCCAGCGTTCTTTCCTGGTGGGATTCAGCCTGGCCGGGAGCTCCCTCAGCAGCTCTTGGCAGGAAGGCAGGCAGACAAAACACAGCCTCGGAATTCCCAGCAAGGCCAGGGATGGCAAATGCTGAGGAAAGTGAGATAATGGAGCAGAAAACAGGGCTGGGGAAGGAGTCAATATTTAATAAAGCTGCAATGTGAGATTGGAGCAGCACCCAGATGGAGACAGAGGCTGGAGGAGATGCTGGCTGTAACAACAGCCAAATGATCCCTCTCCCTGTTCTCCCTGCGGAATGGAAGGGCTGGAGCTGAGCCCTCAGCTGGCCCCTGGCTCCAAGGGCCAGCGGGGACAATGCCAGCCCTTGTCCCCGTGGCAGGAGGACAGCGCTGGCTGCCTCCACGTGGGCTTCGCACACCAACGCCCCACAAGTTTCCATTGTTCTCCCACCAGAGAACTCCCCAGGATGCTCAGGCAGGAGGAATAAAACCAGCTCGAGTTTTTTCAGCTGATAGAAGCTGTTGAGAGGCCTTAAATGCTTTTCAGAACTCACGAGAAGAACATGGATCTCAATTAACAGGGCTGATTAGCAACATTTGCCTCCCGGCAAGGCAGGGGGAAGGGGAGGATTTGCCAGAGCAGGAGTTGTGCAGTCACTGGAAACACCTTTTCCAGACCTTGACGTCACATTTTCCAAAGCCACCAGCTCCCTTTAGCGATGTCTTCCCACGGTGAGAGCTCCCAGCAGAGCTGGGGCCCCCCAGCCCACAGGTCCCGTGTCCCTGGTGCTCCTGGGGCGCTCCGTGGGCTCTGGGGCATGAGGAGTGAAACCATTCCCTGCGTGCTGCCACTCCAGGCCCTCTTCCAAAGGCTCTCCCCATCCTCCCTCCAGGCTCAGGCACTGCAAGGCCACAGCTGGGTCACCCCAGAGCTGCTCTTCTCCAGGGACCTGCAAGGTTTTGTTTAATGCTAAATTAAACAGAAGGCCAACGATGCAGGTTTTCCCACAGAACAAACATCTCCCCTTCCCAAGCAGCTCTGAACATCTCCACTGCTGTTGCAGACAAGGAGAACAGCAGTTCACCCTGAATTATTCACTGCTGCTGGAGCAGGGGCAGGCTGGCTCCTCTGGCTGAACCCAGCCCAGAGGGAAGCGCCGTCGGATGCAGGGAGCGTGAGGCAGACCTGCTGCATCTTTAATAATTCTGAAAGCAGCAGCTGGGAGGGAGCAGGGACAGCCTTCCAGAGCCCCTGTCACCCTCTGCCCACGGCACAGCTGTGGGGATGGCTGAGGTGTGGTGGCACTGCCAGGGCACCGCTGTGGGGATGGCTGAGGTGTGGTGGCACTGCCAGGGCACTGCTGTGGCCTGGGAAAGGCACAGCCCAAACCCTCCAAAAGGCCGGTGGTGTTGGTTGGAAGGGGTTTGTGGGCAGCTGCAAGGCACCCCCGGCCTTAGGGCACTTCTGTGTGGGCAGCTGCACCCAGCAGAGGTGACAGAGCAGTGGAGATGAATCAGTGGTGATGGATCAATAGTGATGGGGCAGTGGTGGTGGAGCAGGCTGCAGAGCTGGGGGAAAGTTCAGCCTGGCTCCAGGGAGAGCTCAGAGCCCTGGCAGGGCCTGAAGGGGCTCCAGGAGAGCTGCAGAGGGACTGGGGACAAGGGCTGGAGGGACAGGACACAGGGAATGGCTCCCAGTGCCAGAGGGCAGGGCTGGGTGGGAGATTGGGAAGGGATTCCTGGCTGGGCTGGAATTCCCAGAGCAGCTGTGGCTGCCCCTGGAGCCCTGGCAGTGCCCAAGGCCAGGTTGGACAGGGCTTGGAGCAGTCTGGGACAGTGGGAGGTGTCCCTGCCATGGCAGGGGTGGCACTGGGTGGGATTTAAGGTCCCTCCCAACCCAAGCCAGTCTGGGATTCCGTGTCTATACCCCGGACTCACAAGCAGAGGAACTCGCAGCGCCGCTGCACAGCACAGAGCTCAGGTTTCCCAGTCATTGGTAACATAATTAAAGCTCATTTCCCAGAAAACAGGCCGGGGTGACAAATTGAGCCTCTTCTCTGCCCGGCACAAAGCCCAGCCTAAGCCCGGCACAAAGCTCGGCCTAAGCCCAGCCGTGCGTGCTGGGTGTGCCTGGTGTGTGTTTGAGCCTCGTGCCCGCAGGTGCCTCCACGTCGGCCCTGCCACCTTTTCCAGTGCTCCAAAGGAAACGGGGCTGCTGCTGCAGCAAATATTTGCAGACGGAGAGCGGTGTCTGGCTGGAGCTGCATGCCTGCATTGCAAATCCATCACTGAGCCTCAGAACCAGGCCAGGGCGGTAATTACTGCCGGGCAGGGCAGGCACAGGGTGAGCAGGGGCCCTGCACAGTGCTCAGATGGTGGCACAGCAAATGCTGATCTCAGGGATGGCAGCAGAGCCCTGCACGGAGGGAGCTGGGAGAGCTGAAGGAGCCGGGGCCGCCCCGGCTGCTGCCCCGCTCCTGCCGACTCAGCTCCGCTTTGTTTTGCCTCTCCTTGCTGGCAGAACAGAGATGCTGCAGTGCACGGCTGGGTGGGTGACCTCAGCCTCGGTGCCAAGTGGATGACTAAAATGAAGCAGAAAACACAATCCATTGTCCTGGCCCTGAAATGCCAGCTTTGTTCCACGTGGAGCTGCTGGGAGATCGCGATAACCCCTTCCCTGCTGCGCACAGATCTCAGCTCTGCTCCTTCCCCTGGTGTTCTAGATTCCTAAAAATTCCTGTCGAGGTTTCCTCTGCACCTGGCAGAGGCAGATCCAGCGGGGTGGCAGTGCTGCAATGCCCCCACATCCCCCTGTGCCGAGCACGGGCAGCTCGGTGCAAATCCAGCCAGAGCTGCGTGTTTTCATCTCTGCTCGTGCTCAAACCTGTGGGGATGAGCTGAGCGATTCTTTCAGCACGGAGCAAATTCTCCTCCTCACAGCCCTCACAAGGACTGGGCCTGGCCCCCTCCAGCAAACAGCGCCTGATCCAAGCCCTAGAGGCTTGTTTTGGAAGGAGCAGGGTGTGGCACAGGTGACAGGTGACATCCTGGGATGCCCTTGGGGACACCCCAGGGCCGGTCACTGTGCCTGCAGGATGGGGAGGACCCTCACAAGGACAAGCCCCTCTCAGTGTCCGTGTCCTCAGCAGGCAGTGAGAAAAGCTGCTGAGTGCAGCAGGTGACACTTGTGTCCCCGAGGGCTGAGGGGACCTCCCGGCTCCTCCAGCTCCGTCCCTCGGAGGAGCAGGGGCGCTCCTCACAGCCAGGTGCTGCTGGCAGGGACAGAGCTGTGACCTGGGTCCCTCCCTGCTCTGCCAGCCTGGGAATGCAGCCGGAGTTTCTGCTGGATTTTCCGAGTGCTTTGACACGCGTGGTGCACTTTGCTCGCAGGTCCCACAGGGCACATCTGCAGCCTGTTCAGACCAGGGGGATGCACGGGGGGCTGAGGCTCTCCCTTATCAGATACGGGGCTGAGGCTCTCCCTTATCAGATACGGGCTGAGGCTCTCCCTTATCAGACACAGATAACAGCCCCGTGTGCTGCACTGGCCGTGGCTGTGCTGACAAGGACGAGCACGGGATTAAAGGCAAGGAAAATCCCAACCCTCGAGGATCACACGAGAGGGAATCCCGCTCCCTGCAGGGGCTTTCCAGTGCCCTGCTGCCCACGCATCCTCTCCTGTGCTCAGGACAGATATCTGTGCCCACCCTTTGCCCATGCAGCTCAATCCCTGCTTTTAGGGATGTGTTTCCGAGTGGGTTGGGAGCAGCAGAGATTTTTGTGCCTCCCAAGCCCTCGAGGGCCGGGCAGGGATCGGCCTCTCCTCGCCCACCCTGGCCAGAGACATCCCTGCTCCCCCTGGCCGTGCCACCCCTGCCAGCTCCGTGTTTGGGCAAAACAAGTAAATAAATAAACACCCAAGCCACAGCAGCACCCACCCTGGCCAGCCCCTCACGCCCTCCCTCTGTGGGAAGTGGCTTCAGAAGAGCCGAGGGTTTTTCATGGTGTGGGCGTGATTAATGAACTTAATCACAGGATACTTTGATCCCTCTCTTGTTTTTGAGGGATAGCCGAAAACAAGAAGAACTGCTACCCTTTGTGCTTCTGTAATTTTGTTAATCGTGGAAACCTGGGAGACTTTTGCATAGTCAGCACTTGCATGCATTATAAAATATATTTGCAAAACACAACAACACTTGCTTTCATATCCCACAGCCAGCGAGCATATCCTAGTTGGCAGAGAGCTCAAAGGAAATTTGTGAAGCCCCAAAAATCTTGCAGGAATTTAATTAAGCCCTAATCTCGGTAACTCCCATAGGTATCTGCCTCCCCAGTGTCGTCTGCAGGCACAGCTGCACTCTCTGTGTCCCGGGGTCAGCTCAGCTCAGCTCACAGCAGGCTGGTGGCCAGCCAGGGTGACACTGCTGCAGAATGTCCCCGTGTCCCCAAATCCTGTCTGGACACAGAGAGGGGCTCTCAGTGCAGCTGTGTCCCCATGTCCTGCAGCCATGGAAAAAGGCTGGGCATGGGGTGTTGGGGTTGGGTGGTGGGGCAGGGGCTGTGTGGGCTCAGAGGGGACACAGCTGTCACCTCTCACAGGGGGGCACAGGGCTGTCACAGGTGCCACCATCCCCAGTGCCACCAGGGGTGGGTGACACGTGCTGTGCCAGGCGCCGGCGTGGCCAGAGCTCAGATCCATCGCCTCTGCTCGGCCTCACTCTGCCTCTCAGCTGCAGTGTTGCTTTACAACAGGAAAAAAAACCCCAAAGCCCAGAGGTTGGAGCATCCTGCACAATTCCAGTTCCCTCTGCCCCTGCCCCGAATCCCCCAGCTCGGGCTGCAAAGAGCAGCACAGACATTTGTGTGACCCCCCTGCAGGGGTGCAGCCGTGCCCGCAGAGAGCAGACAGAACTTCATGTCAAGGGAGCAAATTCAGACTGAACTTCAAACTCTTCTAATTAGTAAACTCTTCGCCGAAGAACCACTTCCATTGGAGGGGACGTGATTCCTCATTGCTTGAGGGATTTAAAACCAGACTGCTCTGTGCTCCAAAAAAGTGCTATAAGCAACAGTTCTTTGCTTGTAATGAACTGGAAATACTGGCACGTCTCCATCTCCTTCACATATTTTCCTTTGTATCTTCAGAGGTTAAAATAAATTATCCTGAGATGTAACAGATGTAGAATGCAGCCAGTGACATTCTCCAGCTTTTTGACTCAGTGTTTGTTCCTCGTGGAGAGGACCATGGAGCAGGGCCGTGTCATCCCCCTGGGCTTTGGGAGGTGGCACTGGTGGCACCTGCCCGGTCACCGGGGCCCTGTCCTGTCCTGACCCCACCCAGCTGAACTGAGATAAACTCCCCTGCCTGATCTGCCAATCACACAAGTCATTAGCACTGGTGTTAATGAAGCTACCTGACACCCCCTCTGGAGCAGTGGAGTGCTTCCAGCAGCCTCCCGTGATCCATTCCCATCCATAATGGGCATCACAGGGACAGAAGGGACCCAGCTGGCAGCCCCTGGAGCCCCAGGACTGCTCAGCCCTGCCCCAGCACTGAGGTTTTGGAGGGGGAAGCAGGAGGGATGGAGCTGTGTGAGCCATCAGGGAATCTTCTCCTGGGACAGACAGATCCTGCCCAGAGAGAAGCTCAGCCCACAGCAGGATTTGGAACCAGTGAGGAGCAAAGGGGAGAGGGCCCGTGGTGCTCAGCCCATAGAGCCTCTCCTCTCCTCTCCTCTCCTCTCCTCTCCTCTCCTCTCCTCTCCTCTCCTCTCCTCTCCTCTCCTCTCCTCTCCTCTCCTCTCCTCTCCTCTCCTCTCCTCTCCTCTCCTCTCCTCTCCTCTCCTCTCCTCTCCTCTCCTCTCCTCTCCTCTCCTCTCCTCTCCTCTCCTCTCCTCTCCTCTCCTCTCCTCTCCTCTCCTCTCCTCTCCTCTCCTCTCCTCTCCTCTCCTCTCCTCTCCTCTCCTCTCCTCTCCTCTCCTCTCCTCTCCTCTCCTCTCCTCTCCTCTCCTCTCCTCTCCTCTCCTCTCCTCAGAGCCCCTCGTGCCCACAGGGGCTGTGCCCATCCCTGGCAGTGTCCCAGGCCAGTCTGGATGGGGTTTGGAGCACCCTGGGACAGGGGGAGGTGTCCCTGCCAGGGCAGGGGTGGCTCTGGATGAGCTTTAAGCTCCCTCCCAACCCAAACCATCCCAGGATTCCGTGATTTTCCCAAATTCTGGCAGGACAGAGCAGTTTGTGTTTCCACCCTCTGGAGGGGCAGGGAGGTGCAGTATTCAAATGACCCATGCAGGGTTTAACCACAAGTGGTTCGACAGGAATTCTCTGACAATGCCAACATGTCTAGATCAGGTTTTTACACATCCACACACCTTCCCTGGCAGTGACAGCACAGAGAAACCTTCTCCCCTCTCCCTGGAGCAGCTGTGGGACAGCAGCAGGGAAAGGCCCCACCTGGCTTTTCCACACTTTTTCTTTTCCTGGGTACATAATCCAGCCTGGATTTATTTGGAAATAAAGGTGAGCCAGAATAGGACTGCATGACTGCATTCCCTGGGAGCTGCTCACTGGCTGGAGATTGGAGCAGGGAGAAGCGAGGATGACTCAGGAAACAGAAAAAAATATCTATCATATGAAAATATCTGTGAATTATAGAATTATAACAGAATCACCTCAGGGTTTAATGATACAGAAGACAGTAAAATGTTCTCAAAATCACTTTACTGGTCCTGGTAGCTGGAGGAGGTGTCAGAGCAGGAGGATGTGCCTTGGGACAGCCAGGACAGGCGTCCTTGACTGGATTTCCCATGGCATTCCATGACATAGCAAGAAGCTGTGGCACAGCAAATATTTTGGGGGAGAAAACTGTTAAGATTCTTGCTTTTTCTAGATTACAAATAAAAAATCCTGAGCTCGCTTTGAGGTCAGCAGCCCTGGACTGGAAATGGGGAGTAAGGAACACTCCTGCTGCTGTTGGGACTCTGTCACCCCTGGGTGCTCTGCCCTGGAGAGGTGCAAACCCAGCAGCACCACAGCTCTGCTGCTTTATAAACCAACGCTGTGGTTGCTCATGAGCAACTTCAAAGCTGTGCCCTTTTTTGATGACATAAACAAAACCAGCAGCAGCAGCAGCAGCAGCATTTCCATTATTTAAACAAATCCTCAAATCCTTTGGCCCTCTTCACTCTGCTTGCCTTTTTTTTATTTTCCCCTTTTTTAACAAATGCCAGAAGCCTTTTCTGTAAAAAAAATGAAAATTGCTGGTGGCCAAACCACCAGATTTGTGCTTTTGGCCCGTGGCCTAATGGGGTGTGAGGGCTGGCTGCAGCTCTGGCAGTGGCAGCTGCCTGTCCACGCCGCTTGTTTGGCATTTCCCGCAGCATCCGTGGCCACGGGGAGCCCTGAGGATCCGCCAGCTCCTGCTCCATCCCGTCCCCAGGATGGGACAGGGAATGTGCCAGAGGCTCTTCTGAGGCTCATCCCTCAGACTGAGCTGGAACTGCGATGCCTTCTGCTCAAATATTGAACAGCACAACTTCCACAGGAGCAGCCGCTCCTGGGAGGGAGTTCTGGTGGACCCTGGGCACGGAGGGTTCCCAGCACTGACCCCCAGGTAAACCCTGCACTCACCTGAGGCTGGAAAAGGCTCCCAAAATTGAGAGACAGCTCTGGGATTGTGGGGTGGGGTTTGGATAGAAGTGTGTGACAGCACAGGGTGGGAAACTCAGAGTTTGAGGGTTTAGAACACAGGAATGGATATAAAGCAGGGTGGAGGATTTAGGGCAGAGGCTGAGTCCTTCTTTTTCACCTTCTCCTCCACGGCTCTGGGTGGTGTTTTTTGATTGGGTAGAAAAATCCACATTGCAGGCCAGGGGTGGTTGGGTATTGGGTTAAAAGTACAAATAATTTAGGTGTCATTTCATAATTGGACAGTTTATCCTTAAAAGGCCCTGTAGAGAAAGGATAAGGAGCCATTTTTCAGTCAGCCAGAAGTCACAGCCTGTGAGACTGTGCTATAGATAAAAATTAATAAACATCTGAGCCCAAAAAGAAATACGTCTAGAGCATTTAATCCCCAGTCTGGCAGAAAAGAAGATGAAAAGCAGCAGAGTTCTGCTGCCAGCTGGCCCCTGAGGAGCACCCAGGGGACCTCCTGCCATGGCCCTGGTGAGGAGCACCCAGGGGACCTCCAGCCATGGCCCTGGTGAGGAGCACCCACGGGCAGGTGCCTCCCCTGGGCTGTGCTGGGCTCCTGCTGGTGAGGGAGGATTCCTTCAGGGCTGGATGGAGCCTCCACAAGGAGGAAACTCCACTGCAGATGGGCTCTGCTCAGGGCTGGGGAAGCCTCTGCCTTTGCAGGGTGGGAAACTCAGGGAGCAGCGGCCAACGGAGGGGAAATGAATGCTGGAAGGGATCAGGGGGCTGGGGGTGAGCATTTCCCAGGATGGGGGAGCCCAGGGCGGCCAGGAGAGGAGGCCATGGCCACCAAGGCACTGCTGCCTCTGCCTGTCAGAGAACTCCAGCATGGTTTGGGTTGGAAGGGACATTAAAGCCCATCCCATTCCACCCCCTGCCACAGGGAAGAGTTGGAGCTAAGGGCTGGATCTGGTGTCTGCTCCAGAAGGAGCCACTCACCCTGCTCCTCCTTCCACACTGCCCTGGCTGAGGCTGTTTTCTAGGAGATTCCAAGACTCCCAGGCACTGGGACTCTTGCCACTGGAATTGTCTCCCTGCATTTGGGGGAATTCTGGATGGAGACACTGCGTGGGTGCTATGCATGGAAGTGGGGAAAATCCAGGATCCATTTCCTTTGTGGCAGCTAATGTAAGGAAGAGGAATCCCATCATGTAACAACAAGAAAATAAAGTGTGGTTAGAAAAACACGGCCAGGAACATCCTCCACTGTCCCAGGCTGCTCCAAGCCCTGTCCAGCCTGGCCTGAAACACTCCCAGGGATGGGGCAGCCCCAGCTTCTCTGGGCCCACTGTGCCAGCGCTGCAAAATGAATTTTATTCATCCCCCTGTCTGCAAAGTGGCCCATGAGTGACTCCTGAATTCCCCACACATCCAACGTTCCCTGAGTGGGCTCTGTGGCTCTGCCTCTCAGGCTGCCTGCCCAACAATTCCAGCTTTCCCTGCAGCTCCACCAGTGGGAGGAGGAGTGGAGCTCGGGATCCAGCTCAGCTGCACCATTGTTTGGATTCTTGCTGCAGAGAGTGGCCCCACAACAACCACGTTTGCTGTGGTTTGTGTGACAGAGAGGAACAAAGTCAAACCCAGCTGAAAGGGTTCCCACATGGCAGTTCTTACTTCCAGGATGCTTTTCCCTCACGCCACGTGAATACGACACAAAGGGAGAAACAAAAGAGGGAGGAGGGCAGCTAGAAACAAATGAGTTTCCCATTTTTAGAATGCAAAAAATATCTTTAGAAAGGCTTTTTCTCAATCCATGATTAAACACGAGGCTGGGCTTGCAGCAATGGAGGGAATTGTGCAGTTGGAGCTCCCAGGATGGATGATGGAAACTGTTCCCAGTCCACTTGTGTGATCTTGCCCTCCTCTGTGTCTCCTTGAATTTAAAATTATGTGTTTATGAGGTTAGAAACTGTTTGGCAACTTATTATTTTGCACTCGTAAATCCTTTTTCTCAGATCTCCGGGTAGTTTATAAACATGAATGAAGCCACAAACACTGGGGCAGGGCCTCTCCAATCATACTGGTCCAACTGGTGGGGAATCAGGAGCAGGGCTTGCCCAGGTTTGCACAGGAGAGGGCAGTTCCTTCAGATCTGGGGAATTTCCTTGAAGTCACACCGGGGCAGATTCTAAATTAAAAATAAATTTTAAAAAAAGGCCAGACAAGGAAACTGGAAACAACATTTTCATAAAAATGCTGGGAAATTCAGGCAAATTTCTCTGATGCAGCATTGATGGCAAACGGTACCAACACAGTGTCACTGACCAGGGACATCCTGGTGGTGCTGATCCAGGGACAGGAACACCCTGGCATTGCTGATCCAGGGACAGGGACACCCTGGCATTGCTGATCCTGGGACAGGAACACCCTGGCATTGCTGATCCTGGGACAGGGACACCCTGGCATTGCTGATCCTGGGGCAGGAACACCCTGGCATTGCTGATCCTGGGACAGGGACACCCTGGCATTGCTGATCCTGGGACAGGAACACCCTGGCATTGCTGATCCTGGGGCAGGGACACCCTGGCATTGCTGATCCTGGGACAGGAACACCCTGGCATTGCTGATCCTGGGGCAGGGACACCCTGGCATTGCTGATCCTGGGACAGGAACACCCTGGCATTGCTGATCCTGGGGCAGGGACACCCTGGCATTGCTGATCCTGAGACAGGGACACCCTGGCATTGCTGATCCTGGGGCAGGAACACCCTGGCATTGCTGATCCTGGGGCAGGGACACCCTGGCATTGCTGATCCTTGGGGATCCTGGCATTGCTGATCCAGGGACAGGGACACCCTGGCATTGCTGATCCTGGGACAGGGACACCCTGGCATTGCTGATCCTGGGACAGGAACACCCTGGCATTGCTGATCCTGGGGGATCCTGGCATTGCTGATCCTGGGACAGGAACACCCTGGCATTGCTGATCCTGGGACAGGAACACCCTGGCATTGCTGATCCTGGGGCAGGGACACCCTGGCATTGCTGATCCTGGGACAGGAACACCCTGGCATTGCTGATCCTGGGGCAGGGACACCCTGGCATTGCTGATCCTGGGGCAGGAATGCCCTGGCATTGCTGATCCTGGGGGATCCTGGCATTGCTGATCCTGGGACAGGAACACCCTGGCATTGCTGATCCTGGGACAGGGACACCCTGGCATTGCTGATCCTGGGACAGGAACACCCTGGCATTGCTGATCCTGGGACAGGAACACCCTGGCATTGCTGATCCTGGGACAGGAACACCCTGGCATTGCTGATCCTGGGACACCCTGGCATTGCTGATCCTGGGGCAGGGACACCCTGGCATTGCTGATCCTGGGGCAGGAATGCCCTGGCATTGCTGATCCTGGGGGATCCTGGCATTGCTGATCCTGGGACAGGAACACCCTGGCATTGCTGATCCTGGGGCAGGAATGCCCTGGCATTGCTGATCCTGGGGCATTGCTGATCCTGGGGGATCCTGGCATTGCTGATCCTGGGACAGGGACAACCTGGCATTGTTGATCCTGGGGCATTGCTGATCCAGGGGAATCCTGGCATCCCATCTGGGTACCCCGACACTCCCCTGCCCTCACACTTGAAGCACAGCAGGATCCTGCCGTGGGTGGGACACAGCTGGGAGCAAGGGGAGTTTCTGCTCCTCATCACTTCCGTGCAGCCCTTGGGACACGAGTCCTGGAGGAAGCGGAATTCTCTAGCAAACACCCCAAAACCCAGGCTGCTCCTGGGGACAGGGAGCAGGACAGGGGCTCCTCTGGCATCCTGCTGGGAGGCTGGCACTAGCCTGGTCCTTGCCACCGCCAAGGAATAGGAAAAGGCACACACATGAATCCCAGGAGCTGCTCTTCCCTCTGAGTCCTGCTCTCCAGAGCCGTCTCTGGATGTGTCCTCAAGCCTGTGGATCTTCGGGTGCCTCCACTGTTAAACTCACCGGAGGTCTGGAATGGGGCTGCAATTCCTTGTTTATCTCTCATTTTAATTGCCCTTTCATTAGGCAGAAAGTGGAGAGGAGAGGATTGGATCCATCTCTTTCTCTCTCTCCCCACTCCGCCTGGTTGGAACCACGTTGCTCGTCACCCGCGGGGGCTGAATTTGTCACGCTCGCCGACAAGTGCCACAACTTCCCCATTCTCTTCCTGACACGGGGCTGGTTTGGTTTGTTCTGTTTTTCTGGGGAGAACTGGAACCAGCCTGGCAGCACAGACCGGACACGGGCTGCAGCTGGGCATCAGCTGAGGCTGAGCCTCACTGCAGGCACACGTGGCGAAGGCGGCTCCGACACGACTGCCTGGGTGCAGCCAGGCCTGCCTCCTCTCCCTGCTGAACCCCTGTGCAGGTGCCTGGGTGTTCCAGGGCTAATTAAACCCGTGCATTTGCATATTCCACACTGCTTGTTAATTAGCTGCTTCGAGGCACGAGATGTCTGGGTACCCGCTGTGGCCTTGGGACGAGCATCCCAAAACAACGCGCGGCTCTGGGAAGCAGGAGGGCGTCGGGGAAAAGGAGGGATTTGGGATTTGGGGGTTTGGGGTTTGGGGTTTGGGGGCTTGGGGGCTTGGGGGTTTGGGGATTTGGGATTTGGGAGTTTGGGATTTGGGGGTTTGGGATTTGGGGTTTGGGATTTGGGGGTTTGGGTGTTTGGGATATTTGGGTGGTGGGGGAGGAGGAGGGCAGGGGAGTTTTGGTCAGCGGGGAAAATGAGGTATTGGGACTTGGGGATTTGGGGGTTTGGGATTTGGGGATTTGGGAGTTTGGGATTTGGGGGTTTGGGATTTTTGGGTGTTTGGGATTTGGGTGTTTGGGATATTTGGGCGGTGGGGGAGGAGGAGGGCAGGGGAGGTTTGGGCAGCTCCCAGTGTGGTCGCTGATCCCAGAGAATCGCTTACACGCCGTCTGGGTGCACGGTAACGAGACGCAAAGTGGCGTTCCGGCACTTTCCATTCACAGACAAATGCTCCCGCTGAAAGGATGCTGAACCCGGAGCTCAGCGCAGGAAGCGCCTGATCCCGACTTTGGCTTGTGCAGGGAAACAATCGGGATTGCCCCCGGCAGCATTCCTGCCCGGCACATCCCCCAGACGGGACGGGAGCCCAGATGGGCCCAAGGGAGGCGGATTTGTCCCCAAACCCGGGTTAGGATCCGCTGCCATATGGGATGGGCACCAGGATCCCCCTGTGACCCAGCCCCGAGCAAAATCCCTTCTCCCAGGCAAACTTCCTGCCAGAAGTTTGGGAGAGCAGCTCCCAAGATGTGCGGGCTCTGGTCTCAGGGCAGTGCTTGAACATGAGCTGCCAGAGGGCAGGGATGGATGGGATGGTGGGAGGAACCCTTCCCTCTGAGGGTGGGGAAAGCTGGCACAGCTGTGGCTGCCCCTGGATCCCTGGCAGTGCCCAAGGCTAGGCTGGACAGGGCTTGGAGCACCCTGGGATAGGGGAAGGAGCACCCATGGCAAGGGTGGCACTGGGTGAACTTTGAGGTTCCTTCCAACCCAGCCCATCCTGGGATTCCGTGACTCTTTCCAGAGTTCCCTACTGGAAACAGGGAGTCAAGAGCTGCAGTGCTCCCAAGCTCTTCCCAGTGCACAGGGAAATGTTGGAGCTAGGGGCTGGATCTTCTGGCTGCTCCAGAAGGAGCCACTCACCCTGCTGGCACCACCCTGCCCTGGCTGAGGCTGTTTTCTAGGAGATTCCAAGTGCCTGGGAGTCTTTTGCCTCTGGAATTGTCTCCCTGCATCTGGGGGAATTCTGGATGGAGACACTGCATAGGTGCATGAAAGTGGGGAAAATCTAGGATCCATTTCCTCTGTGGCAGAGAAATCCCATCGTGTAACAAGAAGAAAATAAAGTGTGATTAGAAAAACAAATGCACTCCTGTTGACACCAACTTGCTTCCAACAGCCGTGTCAGAGACGCTTCCATGAGGAAACTGGAGCTGCTGAGCTGAGTGACAACAGGCAAAGGAAGCTGAGCAATAATGAATCAAAGCTTTAAGGACGCTGGCTGCAGTGGCATCAGGCTGTGTGTGCACTGAAAGGAGTTATTAACACACCCCAGCCTCTCCGGGCTCGCTTCTCCTGCAGGAGGATCCCGATGGACACAGAGCGTGTCCAGCTGCTGAGCAGAGCTGTACAAGCCCAGCATATTTACAATTTAAAGGGGTGGTTCTCACCTAACAGAACATCACAGCAGCTCCTTGCTCCCATCTTGGAACGCTTTCCGTGGAATCACTTTCGGCGTTTCTCTGTTTCATCCGTTTTGGGGCCGCGTGACTCCCACACGGAGAGAGCGGCGCAAAAACCAGGGAACAAATATTCCAGCAAACCACAAAGTAAAGGAGAGGGCAGCTGGAGGAATCCAGAGGATCCAGCCAGACGCGGAACAAAGCTGGGAGCCTGGACAAGCTGCTTCTGTGCACCAGGAAAAAGCTTCCTGGGAGCTTCCCGAGGGTTTTCAAAGCACTTTGGGGAATATAAATCGTCCTTTCAAACAGCTGTGCCGAGGCCAAGGCTGGAGATTAAATATTATGACAACATTTTGTAACAAAGGAACCGGCAAGGCTGAGCTGGCCCCTCGATGTGGGACAGGGCAGGGAGGAGGAGGGAGTAAAGATTTCCTTCAAACCCCTCTGGATCCATCAGGGATATGGACACCAGGCAGGGGGCTGGGCCTGATGGTGGTGACACAGCTGGGACACGGGGGCACAGAGTGCCCAGGGAGAAAGAGATTCCCAGATCCGGAGTCTGGAAAAGCAGGTTTGGAAACAGCTTCTTTTTATATCATTTTTCTGTCCTCCTCTCCTGGTTCTCCCAGCACCTTAAGGAATAGTTTGTTCCTCCATGACTTGGGACAGCAGTGCCCTGATATTTGCTTTTCCCTTCTGTATTGTTGCTGTTGATTTCACCATTTCCCGTGGGATTTCTCCGTTGGGAATTGGGCTGTGGCTTTGGCTGTGGTGTCACCCAGGGCAGGAGTTGTGTAGGTGCTTCTGCACTGGACGTTCTCCACGACTGCTTGAACCTGGGACGCTCAGACTCAGCAGAAGGTCCTTCCCAATCCTTTCCAGGTGACCTTGGATGCATTGTCCCACCATGTCCAGGTAAAAAATAGAGCAAAGCTCCATGGAGATGAGTGTCATTTGATTTGAGGTGACAAAACCAATGGAAATGGAGGAGCCATCCCTTCATTTCCACGCCCAGCTGCTGTGACTGTAGCACCACGTGGGCTGTACGGAGTCAATAAAAGCCAAAACTCTGGAATTAATGTCTGGAATTAACCAGGATCCATTACAAATTCCCACTTCAGCCTGACAACATCAGTGCTTGGTGCTTTCCTGCCCTAATGAGTTCATCCTTCCTTTTCTAAGGCAATTAAACCAATTAATGCCGTTCTCGCTCTGATTCATTAAATGAAATTAGAAATTTCGATGCAATTAGTGAATTTAGACCTCGGGAAAGACTCTCCATTTTGCCTTCAAGATGGGACAGGAGGTGATTTCCAGCAGCCGGTTCGGGATGGCAGCCGGTGGCCGGGAATGTGAGGCAACTGTGCCACCTGCAGACAGCCCGAATCCCTGGAAAACCAGAATCCCTGGAACACGGCAGGGACGTGGAGCCACCGACTGGACCTGAACCTCCTCCTCAGACACGGTCCGACCACTCAAACGCGTTGATCTCAAGGGTCTCTTCCAACCCTGATGGTTTTATGGAATTTCAAGCTCAAAAAACGCCACAGCTGATTTTAAAACCAATGTTTTGCTGTATAAAACGTTCAAAAAATAGGAACTGCTTTCATGAAAAAAATGAACCGCTATATTTTTTAAGAAAGATCAGTGCATTCTCCGAAATTTAATAACAGTAATAATAAAAATTTCTAATTATTCAAATGTATAATTCCAGTTCTTTTAATTCCAATATAAGAATTAAAACTCTGCATAAAATATGCTAAAAACCACTGTTTTCACACAAGCAAGTGAAACGTGAGTGTGCCTAAGTCCTACACTTTGGTGTTACAGCTGAGGAAAGGAATGTGACCCCTGAACTTCGAGGCGAGCGGGCAGGGAAATGTCACTGAATCATACAGGAAGCTTTTGGGAATCCTACAGTGATTTGTGCTGGACTTCCAAACTCCTGCCCTCTTCCCAGAATCGGGCCCTTTTCCACAAGTTCTTTGGGAACGACTCAGGAACAGTGAGTAATGCATGACTCCCCCAGGACGGTGACTAAGGCTCGCCCGAGATGGGTGACTCTGCATATTCCAATATTCCAAAGGCTCCTGGTGCTGGGCACAACCCTGACTCATCCCAGTTCATCCAGAGGGTTCTCAGGGCAAGGAGCACTCGCAGCTCCTGCTGATCCCACAGCAGGGACCGGGACAGGCTCAGCCCGTAAAGGGGATTTGTGGGGGGCACACATCCCAAAAACCTGTTCTGCCTCTGAGCCATCCCTCCCTTCCAGAGCTGTGGGATGTCCCCAACAATGTCCCTGTTTGCCACCACCCCACCAGAACCCCTCATCTGTCACCTCTTCGGCCGGTTATTAATTAGCGTCCTCTCTTCTGTTGGTTAATGATCCTCTCATTCCTCATGCTAATTAATCCCGTGCCCAGCCCTTCTCCTCTTTCGGGTCAGGTCATTTCTTGGGCTGTGATCTTGTCAGAATTCCCTTTTTCCCAGCCGCAGCTGCAGGATTGGGGTTGTTGGCTTCCTCCGTGCCTTGGGGTTCTGCCAGACGCCTCTGCGGCTGCAAATCCCGCATCCCCTGCATCCAAGGAATCCCGCATTCCCTGCATCCAAGGAATCCCGCATTCCCTGCATCCAAGGAATCCCGCATCCCCTGCATCCAAGGAATCCCGCATCCCCTGCATCCAAGGAATCCCGCACCCAAGGAATCCCGCATCCCCTGCATCCAAGGGATCCCGCATTCCCTGCACCCAAGGAATCCCGCATCCCCTGCATCCAAGGAATCCCGCATTCCCTGCACCCAAGGAATCCCGCATCCCCTGCATCCAAGGGATCCCGCATTCCCTGCACCCAAGGAATCCCGCATCCCCTGCATCCAAGGGATCCTGCATTCCCTGCATCCCAGGAATCCCGCATTCCCTGCATCCAAGGAATCCCGCACCCAAGGAATCCCGCATCCCCTGCATCCAAGGGATCCCGCATTCCCCGCATCCAAGGAATCCCGCATTCCCTGCATCCAAGGAATCCCGCATCCCCTGCACCCAAGGAATCCCGCATTCCCTGCATCCCAGGAATCCCGCATTCCCTGCATCCAAGGAATCCCGCATTCCCTGCATCCAAGGAATCCCGCATCCCCTGCATCCAAGGAATCCCGCATCTCCTGCATCCAAGGGATCCCGCATCCCCTGCATCCAAGGAATCCCGCATTCCCCGCATCCCAGGAATCCCGCATTCCCCGCATCCCAGGAATCCCGCATTCACCGCATCCAAGGAATCCCGCATTCCCCGTATCCAAGGAATCCCGCACTCCCCGCATCCCAGGAATCCCGCATTCCCTGCACCCAAGGAATCCCGCATTCCCTGCATCCAAGGGATCCCGCATTCCCTGCATCCCAGGAATCCCGCATCCCCTGCACCCAAGGAATCCCGCATTCCCTGCACCCAAGGAATCCCGCATTCCCTGCACCCAAGCAATCCCGCATTCCTGCATCCAAGCAATCCCGCATTCCCCGCATCCCAGGAATCCCGCATTCCCTGCAATTCCTTGGTTTCCCCGCATCCAAGCAATCCCGCTGCCAGCGGGGATCCCTCCTCCTGAGCTTTGTTAGCCTCACCTGCAGCTGACCCCGCTGAAGGCGGCAAGCCCTGAATTGGACACGACACTTCCACCCACGAGTAATTTGTTTTTCCGACAGCTGCGCATCACTCGCAGCTCGCTGGGTGCTCGGTTTGTTTCTGTTTATTTCACCGATTACATCGCCCTTCTTGTTGATTTGGCTTGGGCGCTACAAAGATCAAAGAACATCCTTCCTAAAAAAAAAAAAATCCATATTCCGTGTTTGACAACAATCAGGCACGACCCTGCTTCATAACCCCCTTCTCCCTGTAGCTCTTGGGAAAAACTGTTCAGTATTTCCAATTGTTAGCCACTTTTATTTGATTTTTTTTAACTCTTGCTCTTGAGATGTCAGGACGAATTGCCCACCCTCCATCCCCTCAGCCGCACTCCCCGTGGGAAACGACGCGGTTTGTGCCCTCGGACAATTTTAATTTCGGTTCCGCCGGGGACAACCCGAGGCGCCGCCGGCTGCGCGGGGACCCGGCCCCGGCCCCTCAGCCCCGGCCCCTCAGCCCCGGCCCCTCAGCCCCGGCCCCTCAGCCCCGGCCCCTCAGCCCCGGCCCCTCAGCCCCGGCCCCTCAGCCCCGGCCCCTCAGCCCCGCCGCAACATGGCGGCGCGTGACGTCACCGCGCCGTCGTGACGTCAGGGGCGCACGCAGCGCCCCCGCCCCGTTGTCGCCTCCCCGCCAGCGAGGCCCCCGCGCCTCGGGGCTGCCCCGAGCAGCGCCTGCCGCCGCCGCCGCGCTCCCGGGGCCGCCGCCCGCCCGGTTCCCCGCCGCGCCGCGGGCCGGCCCCGCTGCCGTCCCGCCCGGCCGCTTATCCCGGCGGCTGGCGGCGCTGCGGCCGCGGCGCCGGCTGCGCGGGGCGGTCGGGCGCGGTGGGGCAGCCCCGCGCGGTGAGCGGGCCCAGGCGGCGGCGGCGGCGGCCGGGTGTGAGGTGCGGGGAGCGGCGGCGGCAGCGCGCGGCAGAGATGCCGCTCTTCGCCCCCAACCCCTTCGAGCAGGACGTGGGTGAGCGGCGGGCGGCGGCGGGGCGGCCTCTGCGTCCCCTGCCTCCTCTTCTTCCTTCTCTTTTTCCTCCTTTTTTTTCCTCCTGTTTTTCCTCCTCTCCGTCCTCCTCTTCTTCCTCTTCCTTTTTCTCCTCGTCTTTTTCCTTCCCCTCCTTTCTCCTCTCCCTGTTCCCTCGCCTCCCTGCTCTCCCTGCCGGGGTCAGTGTTGTGCCCTGTTGGGTGTCTCGGTGGCTGATCTGGAGCAGGGATCGGGGGTTTGGACGGCAGATTGGGAAGGACACGGGGCCGGGGGGACGCGGCCGTGCCGGGGCTCCGCTGAGGGCTCGGCGGCCACGGCGTGAGGCCGCCGGTGCCACAGGGCCCAGTGCCCGGGCCACAGCGAGCCCTGCGAGTGCTCCGGGCTGCGAGAAGTGTCTGGAAAGCTGGGAAAGGCCTTGGGAAGTGCTGGGGAGCCCAGGGGTGCCCAGGCGGGCAGGAGGCCCCTGGGCTGTGCCAGCCCCAGAGTGACACAGCCCCA
Organism: Prinia subflava; assembly: GCF_021018805.1. NCBI lineage: Eukaryota > Metazoa > Chordata > Aves > Passeriformes > Cisticolidae > Prinia > Prinia subflava. The sequence goes on along the minus strand of NC_086252.1, from coordinate 37,911,139 downwards.
GGGCAGTGCCCGGCCCTGTGCTGGCACTGCTGGGGACAGCTCTGGGACAGGGGGGACACTGAGGGGCTGGAGCAGGGCCAGGGAAGGGAAGGCAGCTGGGAAGGGGCTGGAGAATTCCTGAGGGAGCTGGGAAGGGAATGGAGAATTCCTGAGGGAGCTGGGAAGGGACTGGAGAATTCCTGAGGGAGCTGGGAAGGGACTGGAGAATTCCTGAGGGAGCCGGGAAGGGGCTGGAGAATTCCTGAGGGAGCCGGGAAGGGAATGGAGAATTCCTGAGGGAGCTGGGAAGGGAATGGAGAATTCCTGAGGGAGCTGGGAAGGGACTGGAGAATTCCTGAGGGAGCTGGGAAGGGACTGGAGAATTCCTGAGGGAGCTGGGAAGGGGCTGGAGAATTCCTGAGGGAGCTGGGAAGGGAATGGAGAATTCCTGAGGGAGCTGGGAAGGGGCTCAGCCTGGAGAAAAGGAGCATCCAGAGGGATCTTTTCCCTCTCTGGGATTCCCTGACAGGAGGGGACAGCCGGGGGGATTCGGGCTCTGCTCCAGGGCACAGGGACAGGAGGAGAGGGAACGGCCTCAGGCTGGGCCAGGGGAGGGCAGGGGGGACAGCAGCAGGAATTTCCCCATGGAAAGGGAGCTCAGGAATGGGAACTGCCCAGGGAGGTTTGGAGTGCCCATCCCTGGAGGTGTCCCAGGAATTCCTGGAGGTGGCACTCAGGGCTGGGGACAGGGTGGGCATTGGGCACAGCTGGCACTCCATGGGCTGGGAGGGCTTTTCCTACCAAAATAATCCTGGGATTCCCCCTGTAGCTGTGGTGGGCCCAGGGCACTGTAGCTCCAGGTATATCCCTGGCTGCTCCTGACACATTCTAGCCGGGCTCGAAGGCTCTGGGAGGGAGAAGATCAGTGGGTCCCTCTCTTCCTCACCTTTGGCAGCATCAGGGGATGGTTTGTGTCCCTTTTTGCTCAGACTCCTGAAGTTTCACAGCTGTCCCAGTGAGTCTGAGGTGTCCCTGTGCTTCCTGCCCTTCCCATGGTGTTGCTTGGTTTGCAGGGATCCAGGGAATTGTGGCTGCTCTAAGATCAGCTGCTTTTTATCCTTTTATTGATAATTCCTTCCAGCTTCCCTAGAACCACACCATGATGGGAGTGCTGGGTGTCTGTGCAGGGCCAGGAGCTGCACTGGATGATCCTTGGGGATCTTTTCCAGCCCAGGATCTTCTGTGATTCAGCGATTACAAAACCTGCCAGGAGCTGGGGTGACTCAGTTGTTTTGTTTTGTGTCCTGCCCTGACTTGTGCTTTCTTAAACTCGTGCTCCTTGTCACTTTTTTTGTTACACAAGTCTGTTCTGAATGGCAGCACTGGAAAAAGCAGTGAAATAAGTGAGACACCAGGCTCAGCTTTCTTGTTGGGATCGTAGGAAAGAGAAGAATTCAGCATTCCTGGGATTTTTGTCACTGCCAAAATGGAAGAGATTACATTTGCCTTAAATTTTATTTACTTTTTTATTTTTAAAGAATTTATTTTTTCTAATATTTATTTATTTATTTATTTACTGTTTATTTTGTGAACTGCTTGGACTTCATGGCCTTGGACACCTTTCCCAGTCTAAATAGTTCCATAATTCTGAGGTGAAACCTGTAAACATCAAATTTTTATTTCTCAGTCCCTGATAATTCTTGTCTTCAACATTTAGGCTAAAAATTTGCAAATATTAATATTTGAAGAAAAGCTAATTGGGCTTTTTTTACTTGCTGTTGCTTGGGTGTTTCTTTTCTTCTTGAACTGTGGGGACAATATTTTCCAGTCTTTGATCTGACTGCTTAAAATTCCTAAATTCCGAGCCTGCATTTTTATGACATTTTTCTCATTTTTTGAGATTATTTTTGCTCTGCTCCCCCATCCTGCTTTGATTGTTTTTTAGTATACCACAGCCTCACTGTTATTGTTTTCTTTTCTACAATAAACACAAATTTATAATTTAATATAATTTATATATTCTGCATAAATTAAGAGTTGTTCATCTTGGTGTTTCCAGGCTTTGGAATATAATCTCTATTAATGCCTCTCAAATCTTTCCAATATTTTTGGGGGTTTTTTGACAGACAGATTGTTTCTTTTTCAGATTCTTGGCCTCAGTGAATCAAAATAATTTTTTTCCAAGCAAAAACTGCATTTTAAAAACCCTTCTCAATGAACTGGATTTGTATTGCAAAAAGTTATTTGAATAATCTATTTTAATCTATTTTTGGGATATAATAGTACCACAAGTAGGGATCATTCCAGGTAGGGCTGCCTTGTGACTGCAGCTTCGTCCTGGCTGTGATCTCTAATTAAACCCAAGCTGGAATTCTCTAATTAGGCTCTGCAAAGGCCAGGCACACCAAGGAAGGTGTGTGGGTTTAAATCTCTGCCTTTCATCCACGAATTCCTGCTTTGTCTCCTGGAAACAGCACTTGGAGTAGCCCTCCATTTCTCTTATATTTACTTCCCACTGTGAAAAGTTCTTCCATGCTTTGTGTAAAATCTGAATTACCTCTGTGCAGACAAGGGTTTATTTCACTTCGTGGGCAAAGTGATCAAGAAGATTTTGATTTTAGTGATGACAGTCACTAAAAAACAAACAAGCCCTGGTTTAGCACAAAAACCTGTGCTGGAAGTGCCTGAGCAGTGATGATTTTTGTGCTAAATCAGGGCTCATTTTCTGTTTCTTGCACAGAAAGGGACACAGGTGGAGAAACGATGTATTTTCGTATATTTCTGGGTTTATTAACCCAGATCTTACTTGGCGAGCCTGTCCCAAGGGAACTCAGGGCTGAAATAACAGAATGTTTTGGAAGTTTGAAGTTTGTGTGCAGAGGTGGAGCTGCCACCAGCCCCGGCTGAGGAGCTGGGATGGGAACAGGGAGGCTTTGGGCACTCCCACACCTGGTCAGGCCTCACTTCCCTCGGGTTTTGGTCTTATTTCTGTGTATTCCCATCCCTTGGGAAAAGAGAAAAGAAATAATGCAATAATAGAGAGCTGGGAAGGCTGGGAGAGCTGGGAATGTTCCCCTGGAGAAGGGAAGGCTCCAGGGAGAGCTCAGAGCCCCTGCCAGGGCCTGAAGGGGCTCCAGGAGAGCTGCAGAGGGACTGGGGACAAGGGCTGGAGGGACAGGACACAGGGAATGGCTCCCAGTGCCAGAGGGCAGGGCTGGGTGGGAGATTGGGAAGGGATTCCTGGCTGGGCTGGAATTCCCAGAGCAGCTGTGGCTGCCCCTGGAGCCCTGGCAGTGCCCAAGGCCAGGCTGGAGCAGCCTGGGGCAGTGGGAGGTGTCCCTGCCATGGCAGGGCTGGATTGGGATTCCCTCCCATCCCTCCCAGTGACATTCTGTGACATTCAGGTTTTGGCTGTTGTGTTTTAAGGGATGATCCTGAGAATTTTCCCTCCTTTCCTGGCAGTGCTTTGGGGCAGGAGCTCTCCCAGCATTTCTCCTTTTGGCAGTGGGAGCAGCAGACAATTCCCAGCCCCTCCCCAGCTGCTGCTCTCCCCTCTCCTGGATTGGCACCATTCTCATGGAACCACGCAGCAAAACAGCTCAGGGAAAAGGGATTCATTGGGCTTGGAATTCTTTATAAAAGCACCCCAAGCAGCACATTTTGCTTTTATCATTATTTTTATAAAAACGAGCTCAAGTCTAATGTTCCTTCATTAATTGGAGAGCTGCAGAGCACAAGTAATTCTGTGTTTTTAAAGGTTACGTTCCCTCTGTGCTGGAAAAATCATGGAAAATGCATCCTCCCACATGTGTTTCTTCTGCTGTGTCTGTGTGTCAGCATCTGGGAATGAGTTATCCTCCAGGATTGTTCCTGGGAAGGAGAAAAGCAGCTGCAGTTCAGGGAGGGAAGCTTGCAGATCCCTGGGAGCTTGGGCTGCTCCCAGGGCTGTGGGGATCCAGGAGAAATTCCCACTCTGCTCTGTGTGGGAATGTGCTGGCTCAGGGAGCGTGGGGTGGTGGGAGCTGAGCTTTCTGTGGGATGGGGATGGTGTGGAGTGAGGGATCAGCAGGAAAAGAGGAGCTCAGGGGGACCCTGTGGCCCTGCACAGCTCCTGACAGGAGGGGACAGCCGGGGGGATTCGGGCTCTGCTCCAGGGACAGGGACAGGAGGAGAGGGAATGGCCTCAGGCTGGGCCAGGGGAGGGCAGGGGGAACAGCAGCAGGAATTTCCCCATGGAAAGGGAGCTCAGGAATGGGAACTGCCCAGGGAGGTTTGGAGTGCCCATCCCTGGAGTGTCCCAGGAATTCCTGGAGGTGGCACTCAGGGCTGGGGACAGGGTGGGCATTGGGCACAGCTGGCACTCCATGACCTTGGAATGCTTTTCCAACCTAAATAATTCCATAATTCTGAGGTGAAAGCTTCCTGGTGGAGCCTGTTAACATCAAACCTTCCTGTTGCCAGTGGAAGAATTGGGATTATTTCTGCCATAGCAGGAAAAACTGGTTGGAATTTCCACTCAGGGCTCAGGAAAACTTCAATGGATCCTTGGGAAGTAATTCAGTATATCCTTGGGAATCTCCTCACTACCTAGGGATTGTATATCCAGGGATTCTGCAGCTTCTAGAGGTTGATTTGGCTTGATTTTCCCCTTTTTTTAAAGTGTTTAAAATTGTGGCTACTCATTTATTTTCCACAACATCCATTAATTTGTTATTCATGTCCTAAAATATTGATGCACTTAAAAGAAAATTTAGCATTCCTATAATTGTTGGGGTAAGTTTTGAAGAAGGTTTGTGGTTCCAACATAATATTTACTTCCTCTGAGTAAATATTCCAGTTTGTGAAGATAAAGTATGGCCAGAGTTCCAAGTGTCCATTTTTTGTACATCTGGAACAAAAGGGATTTGGAACATTGGTGGGTGCTGTGTTTGTGGAAATCCTTCTGCTGAGCAGCCAAAATAAAATTGAATTTAGTTCTTTAAAACTTACTCTTGAAGCAGCAAATGCAATAAAATTTTTAATTTGCTGTTCATTACCTTGAACTGCAATATTTACATGGGATTGAAATAACGTGGCTAATAAAAACTTAAAAGCACAAATAAAGACCATTAAGCCTTCTTAATTAATCTATAGAATGAGTGTCCCTGCAGGGATTGGAACAAGATGAGCTTCAAGGTTCCTTCCAACCCAAATCATTCCATGAATCCATGAAATATTAATTCAGGATACACTCTGTTGATGGAATCTGAACTGAACAAATAAATCACTTGATAAATCTTATTTTTCTTTCCAGAGAAAGCTACAAATGAATACAACACCAGCGAGGACTGGGGGCTTATCATGGATATTTGTGACAGAGTTGGAAGCACTCCCAATGGGTGAGCTGGGTCCAGCATTCCAGGGAATTCTGTGCTGCTGGGAGGGAGAAAATGGCACAGAGAATTCCCAAATACCCCGAGCTGGCTTGGAAATGCTTGGAAAGAAATGTTCCAGCAGGGTTTGAGCAGAGCAGTTTGCGTGTGCTGAGCACATTCCAGTTTTCTCCTGGAGTTTTGCACAGCACGCCCAAGTTATTCATATTTAATGAGCTGGCGTAAATCTGGGGAAGTGACTGTGCCAGGTGGAGAAAGTGGAATAATTTCTGTGCACAAAAATACCTGGCAAGGACCAGGGGCTTTTTATGATATTTGTGTTTGGTTGTGAAGAGGAATGGGAGAGAAAAGGGGAAAAAAAATAGGGATCAAAGCACAAATCACTTGGAATTGGTTTAGCCTGAGTGGAACATAAATGGAATAACATAAATGGAATTTCAGTGATTCTGTAGTGGCCAAAAGTATTTGCTGAATTTTTGAGTGAGAACATCTTTTAAATTTGGAATTAATCCTAGGCAGAAATCTCAAGTAATTCAGAATTTTTAGCAGCTCTATTTAACATTGAAATTGGGGTGGTTTTTTGGTGGTTTTGTTTTGTTTTTAACTGATTACCTGCCACAAGCAATAACAGCAAATCTGTTCAATCTGAAAATCTTTAGTCCTAAAACAAAAAAATATCCTTTGAGTCCTTTGTTAAAAATCAAAGTTTTTAGTGCCACAGGACTCTTGTAGAGGGAACTGTTTTAAATCTGGGTTTGGAGGAAGGGATGTTGTAAAAAAATGCAGAGATTTTTAAGAAATTAAATATGCAGAAATAGAAGTATCTAAAGTGCATAATTAAATCTAAATATATATATTTGGATAGAAAATAAAATCCTAAATTCTGAATTTTACACGCCACCGCTGCTGGCATATTTTAATTCAATTTTGTGTCATTTTCTTCCCTTCTGCCTTTGAAAATAATGACGATTTTTGCCTACCCCAAATAAAAATACAACTTAAAATAACGGAGTTGACTTTGTTGGATGGTTTGTATGTGAAATAAGATGAAAATATTAGCACTAAGTGTATTTTTCTAGCACAGAGGCTTTTCTGTGCTTTGCTCATCCAGCAGCTCGAGTATCTGCCAGTGATATTATTTTTTAAATGCTGCATCAGCTTTTTTTTGTTAGGGTTTTTAAATGTTCCAAAGATCAGTGTTAATGAAGCCTTTGATGTGCCTGAGCTGCTGCCAGCCATTAATGCTCATTTAAAGTGTGGAGAGCCCTCAGCAGAAGCATTTAAAATGCTATTTATTATTCTCCACTCACCTCAGATTGTGCTGAAACAAATTACAAAAATCTTTGTGTCCTCAGGCTGTGGAGAAGGGGATCCAAGAGCTGGCAATGAAATCCAGTGACCACTAAAATAACCATTTATTGAATCTTCTCTTTATCTGGGGACATTTCTTTCATTGTCTGCCTCAAACCGTGCAATTGCTTCCCTTCCTGGCCTGGCAGCGGCTTTTTGGGAATGGGCATGGAATGCCAGGGGGAAAAAGGGAATTTCCTCCAATCCAACACTGAGTGAGGACAAACAAAGTGGTAAATGGGGAAATTTCTGCCCAGCCCTCAGAGAGTCAACTTTGGTGACATTTTTGTTCAGTGGGCTCATGTTTGGTGACATTTTGTTCAATAAGTTCAGATTTGGTGACATTTTTATTTAATAAGTTCAGGTTTGGTGACATTTTTGTTCAGTAAGTTCAGGTTTGGTGACATTTTTGTTCAATTATCTCAGGTCTGGTGACATTTTTGTTCAATAAACTCAGGTTTGGTGACATTTTTGTTCAGTAAGTTCAGGTTTGGTGACATTTTTGTTCAATAATTTCAGTTCTGGTGACATTTTGTTCAATAATTTCAGGTTTGGTGACATTTTTGTTCAGTAAGTTCAGGTTTGGTGACATTTTTGTTCAATAAGTTCAGTTCTGGTGACATTTTTGTTCAATAATTTCAGTTCTGGTGGAGCTTTGGGTTCATTCCCTGCACAGCCCCTGTCACTCCCATTTATCCCTGATTTTCTTGTTCCTTTGCAGAGCCAAGGATTGCCTTAAAGCCATCATGAAGAGAATGAATCACAAAGTTCCCCACGTGGCTTTGCAAGCTCTCACAGTGAGTAAATCCCCAAATTCCCCCTAAAAAACCTCATGGAATGCAGCAATTAAATACTTACTCATCAATCAATCAATTAATATCTTGAGTACCCTCAGTAAATCAGTGTCCATGTTGAATTTACCTTCTAGTTTGGATTATTTGCACTGGTTTTTTTTAAAAATTTGCATTTTTTCCCCTGCATTTTCCCAATTGTCTTTCTGCTGTCAGCTTTTAGGAGCCTGTGTCTCAAACTGTGGGAAGATTTTCCACCTGGAAGTGTGTTCCCGGGATTTTGCCACTGAAGCTCGAGCTATAATAAACAAGGTAATTGTTTTAGATTCCCTTCAGTCCTAGGGGAGGATTATTTTGGTAACTTCTCCAAATTAATGTTGTAGTTAACATACATTTTCTAGTTTTGGTGCTGTGATTTCACTGAAATCTGTGTGATTTTTACTCTGAAAAAATAATCTGTGAAAGAACTGACAGCTGATAATCCTGCAGATTTTTACAAAATCACATGAGCAATTTTAATTAAAGTCTGTGTTCCTAAGCTCAATTAATTTGATCATAAGTGCAGCTTTTCTTGAAGAGAGTTTTTATTAGGCTTGAAGGAAATTCCTGGGCTGAAGTGAAAGGGAAAATTACGAGGAAGTGAAACAACATTTTTACAAGGAAAATGCTGAAGTTACAGACAATCCTTTTGAGTTTTCAGGGATTCTGGGAATGTTGAATGAGAAAATACCCAAGAAAAGGAGACTGAAATGGTTGGGGTCAAGCAGCTGCTGGGATCCCAATCTGGGTGTGAGGATTGAACAAGCAGGAGCAGCTTTTCCCTAATTACTGCTCCAGTTGGAGACAAATCTGGTTAATGGGTTAAACAGGAGTTCTCAGATCCATGGGAGCCCTGAAACCATCAGAGGCTGAGTAAAGCAATTAAGGAAAGTAATAAAAGTGCTGGGAAGCAAAATGAGTTCACAGCTCTTGCATTTCTGCCTTTCTGTGGGAAAATAGGTCTGCAAGGGCTCCCCTTGCTCCCGTTAGCAGGGTCCATCCTGGAGCTCAGCTTCACCTTCAGCACCCAGGGGTGGGCTGGAAATCCCGGGATCCCATCCAGGGACGGGCAGGAATCCTGGGATCCCACCCAGGGGTGGGCTGGAAATCCCGGGATCCCACCCAGGGGTGGGCAGGGGTCCTGGGATCCCACCCAGGGGTGGGCTGGAGTCCTGGGATCCCACCCAGGGGTGGGCTGGAGTCCTGGGATCCCACCCAGGGGTGGGCTGGAGTCCTGGGATCCCACCCAGGGGTGGGCTGGAAATCCTGGGATCCCACCCAGGGGTGGGCTGGAAATCCTGGGATCCCACCCAGGGGTGGGCGGGAATCCTGGGATCCCACCCAGGGACGGGCAGGAATCTTGGGATCCCACCCAGGGACGGGCAGGAGTCCTGGGATCCCACCCAGGGGTGGGCTGGAGTCCTGGGATCCCACCCAGGGACGGGCAGGAATCCTGGGATCCCACCCAGGGACGGGCAGGAATCCTGGGATCCCACCCAGGGGTGGGCTGGGGTCCTGGGATCCCACCCAGGGGTGGGCTGGAAATCCCGGGATCCCACCCAGGGATCTGAAGGAATCCTGGATCCCACCCAGGGGTGGGCTGGAGTCCTGGGATCCCACCCAGGGATCTGAAGGAATCCTGGGATCCCACCCAGGGGTGGGCTGGAGTCCTGGGATCCCACCCAGGGATCTGAAGGAATCCTGGGATCCCACCCAGGGATCTGAAGGAGTCCTGGGATCCCACCCAGGGGTGGGCTGGGGTCCTGGGATCCCACCCATGGATCTGAAGGAATCCTGGATCCCACCCAGGGGTGGGCTGGGGTCACACACTCCTTTTTGTGGGAGGAGCTGATTGAAGGAGACCCAGCTCAGGTTTTTGTGAGCTCCTCTCAGCTGGGACAAACCTGTCCTGGCATCTGAGGAGAAACTGCAGAGGCCAGAAAAGGTGAATTGTAGGGGAAGATTGCTTGTAGGGAAAGGCAGGGGCTTAAATCAGACCAATTTCTGTGGTTGGGAAGTGGAAAACAACACCCCTGAGAAGGAATGAAGGGAAAATTGAGGTTAAATGGAGGGTGAGTAACACAGAGAGGCAGAAATTTGGGATAAGTGTGGTAGGCAGCCTGAATTGCTCCAGAATTAGTGCTCCAGGAGCTGTGGATGTTAGATATTCTCTGGAATATCAGATCAGGGTGTGAAAGGGCAGATATTCTACACTCTGCTCCCCAAATCTTCTCAATCTATGCAATTATTAATAATTAAGAGTATTCATAGTAAAGTGGGATTGGTAACAATTTTGGTAAGACCTCTTTCTGTTCATTTTGAGGCTCAAACATCCCTTTTTATCCAATTTTGTCTTCCAGGCTCACCCAAAAGTGTGTGAAAAGCTAAAATCCCTCATGGTGGAGTGGTCAGAAGAATTCCAGAAGGACCCACAGTGTAGTTTAATATCTGCAACCATCAAATCCCTGAAGGAGGAAGGGGTCACTTTTCCTGCAGCAGCATCCCAGGTGAGAGCTGGTTTGGGATAGGGATGCATCCCATGCTCTGGAATTCTCCTTTCCCAAATCTCCTTTTCCTGTCTGTCCCATTCCCTGTGCATGTCAGGAGTTATCCTGGATTTGGAGTGGTTAATTTTTCATTTTGGTGGTTTGTTATGCCCAATCCAACAGCAGATATGATGCCAGGTGTTTTTTTCCTGATTTTATTATTGATCCTTCTAAATATTTCCATATTACTCAGCCCTGAAAATGAAAATTACAATTTCTATTACAATTTCCTTACACAGAGTTTACTTTCCTCCATATGAAACATGGGGAGTTTTTTAACTTTTACAAACACAGTGAGTTTTTTAACTTTTACAACCCCTCCTTCCTCCACAAAGATGTTTTCACTTCTAAATCTGATCTATGTGTAAAACATATGGCAGAAGCATGGAAGAGCTGAGCACTGGCACCCAGCTCCTGGTGGGAATGAAAACCCCAGGAATGATTTCACTGTGCTGCTGGGGAGAATTGTGGGATTTGAGTCAGCAGCTCCCAACTGCAGCATCTTCTCTCTTGAAGGGAGAGAGTCATTTAAATCAGTAGTCTCACTGGAATAAATACGACTGAAATAATTCTTTCAATAAAATCAGTTATTTCAATTAAATCTCATTGTTTGTTTTACTTTTTTCCCTGCTGAAAACAGAAAAAAACCCTGAAGAGTGATGATTTTTATTTCTAGGAGATCACCTGGATTCCATAATCCACCTGATCAGAACAACTCGGTGCTAATTGTTAAAGATAAATAATTATGGAGATTTCATTTTGACTTGTCCCTGTGTTGTTCCCACCTTTGCAGGCCTCCACCAGTGCTGCTAAGAATGGCTCCTCATCCAGTAAATCCAAGGAAGATGAGGATATAGCTAAAGGTGAGTTGGGTTAGACTCCAGCAGTTCTGTTAAAAGCAGGGAAATGGGAATTTGGGCTCTTCCCTGCAGGCTGGGAATTGTGGCATTCCAGGTGCTCCCCTCATCCATGAGGATCTGGGGTTAGACAAATCACACAGCACTTTAAACCTTCACTCCAGCACTGCAGCAGATACAGCCCTTGTTTAAATAAAGCAATAAATCCTCTTTTTGTTAAGAGATCAGGCTGCTTTGTCGCAGGGATAACCCCACAAACTTCTCCTGCTCTCTGCCCCACCTGCAGCTATCGAGTTGTCCCTGCAAGAGCAGAAGCAGCAGCAAATGGAGACCAAGGCCTTGTACCCCTCTGCAGAGACCCCACCACACCCCCAGAGCCTGAGGAAGGTGCGAGCTCTGTATGACTTTGAAGCTGTGGAGGACAATGAGCTCACCTTTAAAAGTGGAGAGATTATTTTTGTTTTGGATGACAGGTACAATACGCTCAGGTGGAGCTGACTTTGTTCCACCACTGTTGTTTTCTCAGGGTAGCACATTTTCCCTCTGATGCTTTTTTTTCACCCACAGAAATGTAATTGTCACTCTGCCCTCCCTCACATCCCTTTCTCTTCCTTTTATCTTTCCAAAATCCTACTCTCTGACCTCAAATCATTTTTAGTGCAGTGAGAACCTCGAGTGTTTCATCCAATTTGTAGTTTTGAAGATAAATCTTAATTGGTTGTCTGACATAATGACATAAAATGCATTGGCATCACATTCCAGCAATTGTTAAACCTCTGGCTATCAAGAATCACGTTTGCCAAGAATAAAACCGATTAAAAATAACTAAAACAATGATTGTTGTTAACACCTGTAGGGATATGGACAGTTTTGAAGAGCTGGCAGGTAATCAGTGTAAGGAATTGATGGGTTGTGTTCCATTTTCAGTCATCCCCTGATTCCTCTTCCTCCCTTCCCTCCCCTCTGCCCCAGCTCCTGTTCAGCTCTGTGCTAATCCCTGCAAATGTTCTCGTTTAGATATCACAGGGTTTTGGTTTCAAAACCCACCAAATATGTCTCTGAAGCTCAGGTTTTCAGTAAAAACCCCAAATGTGTCCTGGCTCTGTTCACCCCAGAGTTGTGTAATCCTCCTTTATTTCCCCAGTGACGCCAATTGGTGGAAAGGGGAGAACCACAGAGGAGTGGGGCTGTTCCCGTCCAATTTTGTCACCTCTGACTTGACTGTGGAGCCCGAGGCAGGTGAGTAACCTGCTGGAATGACGGATGGATTATTTCACAAAGGCTGAAATGATGCATTATTTCACAAAGGCAGCTTTGTGCTGCAATCCTAATTAGCCCAGCAGCAAAATAATTTCCTTTATCAGCCCCAAGAAAGAGTTGAGAGACATCCTGCCCTTGTTTCAAACAATCAAGCACAGATCTAACATAACTCACTTTAATTTCTGCCTCTGTTTCTCTTTTAAGTTATTACCATTTTCTGTGACAGAAAGTTGGTTCGATTCACCATAATTCCTTGTCAGCAACATATTTACAAATCCAGCAAATTGCCATTTCAAATGTCACGGTGTCTTTTCACACAGAAAAATAACAAGGAGCAAATGTTTGTTTGAAGTTATCACAGCAACAGAGAGAAGAGAAACTCATCTCTGTTCTTTCAGCAGCCGTGGATAAAATCTCTGTTCCTGAGGACGCTGCAGAAGAAATCAAGAAAGCAGAACCTGAGCCAGTTTATATTGATGAGGTATGGAGCCACTTGAAAATAAAATATTGCTGGGCTTTTACATTCTTCTGGTGCTGAATGTTGGCAGATGATTCTTTGTCTCTGAAGAACTTTTATTTGAATATTAAACCAATCTTGGCGTGGCTGAGCAATCAAAGTTCTTCGTCTTGGCTTCCCCTTTCAGGACAAGATGGATAAAACACTGCAGGTGCTTCAGAGCATAGATCCCACGGATTTAAAGCTTGATTCTCCAGACCTTCTCGACTCAGAAGGTACTTGCAGCACTAAATGAGCTCCTTTTTTATGACTTCTTCTCACAATTACCTTTTGTGGATGGAGCTGGGAGTTCTTTGTGTTCATTTTAAGCTGAGGGGAGCTGTGCTCTGTACTAACAGTGCTGGAGAACACTTACTGCACCGTGGGAGTGTGGGGCTCTGGGGATAATTTGAATTTTTTTTAATAGTTCCAAGCCAGTTCCGTGTTTAGCAGAGTCATTTGCATAACTCCCAGCTCTGTAAAATGCCTGAGCTTTGCAAGATCCATCTACCAATCCCAACCTTGAAATAAATAAGCAATTAATTTTACTGTAGTTGGATAAAATATTTTTGGCTGCATTTAAACATTTAATTGTGCAAGACATCAACTGCCTCAACACTTTGTCTTCACAGATATCTGCCAGCAGATGGGTCCAATGATAGATGAAAAACTAGAAGAGATAGATAGGTGAGCACAATTTCTTCACTGATTTCCTTCAAATTGGGCAGTTTTAATCATATTTTTTTGGTACTTTCATCTCCTAGGCTAGAAAACCTCGCAGTAAAAATTTATCAACTTTACCTTTATTTTTTCAATGCTGAAATATCAAGTACTGAGTGTGCTCACTGAGATTTGATTGCTGCTCTCCCAAAATTCACTGCACAGGTCATGGATGCTGTTTCATTTTGGCATTTGGTGACTATAGCCTCCTCCAGGCTGTCTGGAGGTTGGGATTTTCAGTCTGTTGGGGATTTTTCCATGTTATCCTCACCTCTCCCTGCTCAGGTTTGGCTCCCAGTGCCAGAGGGCAGGGCTGGGTGGGAGATTGGGAAGGGATTCCTGGCTGGGCTGGAATTCCCAGAGCAGCTGTGGCTGCCCCTGGAGCCCTGGAAGTGCCCAAGGCCAGGCTGGAGCAAGTTGGAATTAGATCTTTTAAGGAAGGTTCCTTCCAGCCCAAACCACTCCGTGATTCTGTCACTCCTGGGGATATTTGAGGGTGAAAAGAACAGGGAATTCCACCTGGGAATTGCTGGTTTGGTGCCAGCAATGGTTGTGCAGCTCTTAGATTTTCTATCCAGTCAAACAGCAATTTTTCAATATAAATGGTTAAAAATTTGACCTTTTACCTTTTAGGGTCTTCTTTTCCTGTTCTTCCCTCCCCATGTGAGGTGTCACAGCAGCTCAGTGCCCTCTCCATTTGTTTTGGAACAGGAAACATTCCGAGTTATCCGAACTGAACGTGAAGGTTCTGGAAGCTCTGGAGCTCTACAACAAACTGATGAATGAGAGCCCCATGTACTCAGCCTACTCCAAACTCCAGCACCCTGCACAATTCCCACCCACCTCCTCCGGAGTCTCCGTGCAGGTCAGTGTCCCTGCATCTGGAAATCCCCTGGAATCTGGAAATTCCCTCCTTCTTACCCCTGTCCTCAAAAAAATCACAGCAAAATCTGAAGGGAGCCCACGAGCAATCTGACATTGCCTTTGCAAGAAATTGGGATTCATGCACTGGAACAGAAGGGTTTGCTTGGCCACTGTTAAAATTCCCCAAGATCCCTTCCATAATTCATTCCTCGCAGTTGGAGCTGGGTGTTGCAGCAGCTTGCTGGGTATTCTTGCTGTGAGTCACGTCAATCTCCAAGTAAAATGTTCCCTTCTCCTCTAATAGTGGGGATGGCAGGGAACTGGAATATCAGTGTATTAATCCCCAGTGTATTTTTTGCTAAATATAGAAACACTCTGCTTTTAGCTCCCTTTGCCCTTAGAAAAATGAACATTTTGTATCAGTTTTAAACACGTGGTATTTGTGCTCCAAACTGTTTTACCCTGTCCCTAATGATGGTGTAAGGAATAAACATGGAGGGCAAGGAGAGATTTGCAAACAGCACACAATGAGGGTTTTTGCTTGAAGTGAATTTTACTTTCATGTTAATTGTTCAGTGGGAAAAGAATAGTTGCCATAGCAACTGCTAGATCTGAAAATATGTCAGTTAAAAGTAATTCCGTGTCCTTAACTCGCGGTAACGACGGAAAATTCATTATATCTGGAGGTTACAAAGTAATTTAAGCCAAAAGGCAACTGCAGTTTGCTGTTTCCTCCCAAGATTGGTGCACAGAAATGCAGGGTAGTGCTGGGCTTTATTTGGGACATTCCTGTTTATCCCAGCTCCAGCCTGTGTCCCCTGGATTTGGAGGGAATCTTGCATTATTTAAACCACAATGGGAAGGAACTGCAGGTTTGGCTCCCAGCTTGAGGCTGTGCTGGTGGGTTCATTCCAAGGTGTGCTGAGCACCAAATGTGCTGGGTTTGGTTTGATTTGCAGTCGTATCCTGTGCAGCCTCCCAGTGGGAATTACATGATCCAGGGCGTGTCCATGTCCCCGGGATACGGCCTGGCCCCGGAGCAGGTGGGCCAGGTGAGGTCTCTGCCCCAGGGCATCAACTCTGCAGCCACTCAGCCACCTCCAGCTGCTTATCTAAGGTATGGATCCAGCAAATCCTTCTTCCTGGGGGGAATTCTGCCACTCGGCGTGTTCTCGTGGCATTTACATTTAGTGACACGTCCTCTTGAGAGAAAAACACCCATTTTACTAAACCAGGGAGCACTGAGAGCACCATGCTGGATAAAATCAATCCTGCATGAGGAAGTTTCCCTGGAAGGATGAAAAGGAACCTCTGACCTTGGCTTTAAGCAACCAGCACCAAAGATTAAAAATTAAATAGTAGGAGTAAGTTAAAGAGTAAGTTAAAAAGTGAAAGTTACATAGTAGAATTATTGAGCTGCTGGAAGAATGTTGAGGGTGAAAACGTTTTTCCTGCAAAAACCATGAAAAACTGCCACGTTCTAGGCATGAAAAGTATGGAATTCCTGGGAAATTGTTCATTAACATGGAGGGGTGACAAGAGGGAAACTGCAAGGCCAGAGCTGCTTTAAGCTGAGAGCATGCATGTAAAAAACTGTATTTTTGTAGCCGGCAGAACATGAACTACCTTCAAAAATGACCATTTGGGTCACATTATTTTCAGATATGGGTGTTTTGGGAGTGGCCATTGATGCTGTGGGTGAATGTGCTGGCCCTGGGCTGGCCCGTGAGCGTGGCTGGTGTTGTGTCCCTGTCCCTGCTGTCCCGTGAGCGTGGCTGGTGTTGTGTCCCTGTCCTGTAAGCAGGGTTGGTGTTGTGTCCCCACCCTGGGCTGCCCCATGAGCGTGGCCGGTGTTGTGTCCCTGTCCTGTGAGCGTGGCTGGTGTTGTGTCCCTGTCCCTGCTGTCCCGTGAGCGTGGCTGTTGCTGTGTCCCTGCTCTGTAAGCAGGGTTGGTGCTGTGTCCCTGTCCCTGCTGTCCCGTGAGTGTGGCTGTCACTGTGTCCCCGCAGCCCCGACCCGGCGCTGCCTCAGCCCTTCCCGAGCGTCGCCGGCACCGCCGCCTTCCCCCAGCACCAGATGGGCATGGCCGTGGACATGGCGGCGTTCCAGAGCAACCAAGGACCAGCTTATCCCGTGGCTCTTCCTGCTCATTCCCTGCTCCAGCAGCAGACAAATTTCCATCAGCAGCCTCTGCTTTAAACGGCCACAGTCGAGGAATTGCGACCCAGCGATCCTTGGGAGTCCCTGCCGTGGATATCCGAGTCCATTTTCCTCTCCAATAACCCAACTCGCTGCATTGGGGTGATGCAGAGTAAAAATAGGCACCAGCTCTGATGGTTCTTTGCATTTTTGCATCCTGAACTAGATTTAGGGGATGGTTTAAAATAATTCCCTGTTCCTCCGAGTCCCTTTTTTTTTTCTTCTCTTCCCTCCCTGCGCTTTCAGGAAATGCCACTTGTGAATCTTTGAAAGATTGTCCCAAAATAATTCTCTTTTCCATGTGTTTCTGGAAGCTTGAGGATGCTGAGATGCTGTTGCTTTGCCTCCTGTGGTGTCTGCTGTAATCCTTCTGTCCCAGTGGCTTTAGGGAATCTCTGCAGTTGGGGTCCATTCCTGAGGGAAACGCCGAGGGATCCCTGGCTCCAGCTGGAAGAGGAGACTCTGCCACTCAGGACCACATCCCTGTGGAGACAGGACAAAAAAGGGGTTTAACAGTGCTGCCTCTATATTCAGAAAACACAGAGAGTTGCTGTGTTTCTCTTGAGGAAAGCCCAGGTTTTCCTGGCATTCCCTGGTGTCTTGGCAGAGGTGGCACTGCCAGCACCAGGCTCTGGGGAGGAGCAGGCAGGGGATGCTCCCCCTGCTTGGGGGCACTCCCTGGATCCAAGGTGCTGAGCCAGGAACTTGCACAGGACCTCTCTTCACTTTTCCTTTCTGGATGGATGTAGAAGGGAAGGAGCTTTGTCATTCCTTGTGGGAAAGGAGGGGGCTGGAGAAGGTTTGAAGCTGCTGAAGACTGAGGATCTGTTCCCTTTGCAAGGGGGAGCTGAGTGGAACAGGAATGGTCTTGATGGGACTCTCTTGGATTTCCTCTCTGTGCCACTGCGTGTCTGGAGCCAGAGGAGCTCCTGCACCACTCGGGGAGGGGGATCTGAGCCCATCCCCTGTGCTGGGGGTGGGATTGGGCTCCTCAGCCCAGGGAACCCTGAGCTGTGTCCCTGGAGCAGGGATTACCTCCAGCTGGGCACATGTGGCACTTGGTGAGAAAAGAAACCCAAGAATCTCTTCCCTGATGCACTTTTTGAAAGGGTGGGGTTTGTCCAAGGGAGCAGATGAGCTGGATTATCCTTTGGGAAAGTGGGATTTCTTTCTTGTTTCAACTGCTAAAAGAAAAAATCACTTCATCCTCCTATTTACCTTCTCAGTGGAGCATGGTCACATTTATCCTGCTTTTAACCACCTCTGGTGAGTGGTAATCCTTGGTTTGGGGAAACAGTGGAAGCAAATTACTGATAAAACATCTCAATTAAATGCAGGAGGCTCCCTGATGTCTAAATAAGCATTTTTGATATCTAAATTTCATCCCAGATTGGAGCTCCCAGGCTGCTGAGTGACAAAACCCACCCTTCACTCACCACCTCCTCCATTTATTTTCCCTTCTATTTAATTATTTCCTATCTTGACCTTATATTTGCAGCCTCATGCTCATGCAAAAAGTGTTCAGCACCTGCTCTTTAAATCACTTTTTATTTAAATGTGTGCAATTAGAAGGAGGATTTTGTCTTTCCTTTGGACATGACTTTAATTTGTCTTGATCCTTCCCCTGGAAGTAGCTCAGTACAAATGACACACGTGGCAATATTGAAGTATTTTGATAATTTGTTCCTTGTGTCTTTTGAGGAAAAGAATTTCTTTCAATGCTGCTGTTCCAAATTCTTATTGTTTGGAGCTTGTATTTGTCAGAGTTTGCTTCGTCCCAAGTTGGTTTGGGCTCGAACTAAACCTTGCTCTCGTTGCTATGGATTCTCCATGTTAGGAAATTTAAATTGGTGGTTTTGTGGATTCGGAGCTTTGGGCCAAGAGAAATCTTCAGCTGAGCCAGGCAGATGTGATTTGATGATGTTAATTGTTCAGTATAAATAATGTATATACTCATTTGTCTGAGATTTTTCTACACAGCTCCACACACGCCTGAACTTTTATAAAAGGATTTGTCCTTCTGTCACCTCTTCTACTCCTAACTCCATGATATGCAACTTGTAGATAGTGTAAAATAATTTAATTATTATTAAACCAGTGTATTTAGAGGGGGTTGGTGTTTCTCTTCATACTTCTAGACATGATCATATTTATTTTTAAGGCCTGATTGTAACTGAACATGCTGCCAAAGGATTTCTCTAACTCCAGATTTCTACTTTAGGTTTCTACCTGCTGTTTTCTATCAGGAATTCAGGGTGGAGAACTCCTGCTTTTTTCATATAGACCCTTAACATAGGAACCTGGGCGACTTTCTAATGAGACTTTCCTGTGATCTGTTTGTTTGATGGGTGTTAAATATCACTATGAGATCCATTTCCTTCCGTGTGAGCTGGGGACCTGTTGTGTCTGTTCACTTTGTCACCCCAGAGTGCTCTGAGGGGTTGTGCTCTGTCACCTGATGTCACCCACGCTTTGTCTCTCCAATTGGCTCCAGAAATGATGTTAAAAATCAGATTATTGAAACCTTCCGAGTGATGTTGTGTGTTCTTTGTGCTGGAGGCTTTGGTAGGGGATGGCCCTGGGCTTGTGGGATTCTGGCTCTCTCAGGGATTATTTCCTGAGATGAAGATGATTTTCTTCCCTTGTTTTTTATTTGTGTGTGTTTTCTAAGAGCTCCCAGGCAGGGCCCCTGCTTGCACTGAGGGGTGTCTGTGGAATGAGGAGCGTTTGTTAACAAACACACCCAGGAGAATTCCCTGCCCAGAGAGGCAAGAGCTGAGTCCTGTGACCATGGCTGAGAATTCCAGCTCATCCCAAAAATTGGGGTGAATCCCTGGGCTGTAACCCTGCTGCTGAGGCTCTGCATGGACACTGAAAATGCCTGAGAATTCCAGCTTATCCCAAAAATCAGGGTGCATCCCTGGCCTTTAACCCTGCTGCTGGGGCTCTGCATGGAGCCTCAAAAATTGTCATTTACACATCAGTCACTGGTTTGCATCATTTTTTACAGCCCTTTGGAGCTTTTGACCCCAGAGGGTTGATTTGGGGTCACATCAGGCTGGAAATCGACCTTTAAAAAGCCAAATCATATCCTGGATTGTTGGGAAATGCTGCCTTGTTTTTCCTGCTGAATCCCAGCCTGATCCATCAGGTCTCTGGAGAGAATCTTTCCCTGGGAAATGAGCCACCCCACGATTCATATTTCAACAGAAGCGCCTCCCTAGCTCCAATTTAGCGATGAAAGTGAATGTAAAAATAATCTGATTCAGACTCCAGCCTCGGTGACCCACATTCACCTTGGGCAGAGCAGCCAGGCTGCTCCCGCAGGCCGGGAATTAAAGGATTTGGTGCGGGGCGAGGCGGGAGCGCTGCCGGCTGCTCAGCGGGGCAGGTGTGGGATGGGCACAGCCCCGCTCCGGCTCAGCCCGGTGGGAGGTGTGATGCGCCTGCAGGTGAAGCTCAGCAGCGGCAAGCAGGAAATCCAGGTCCCGCTTCCAGATCTTCCTCAGATTTCAGCTCCCAACACATCCACTCCTGGATTTTGGCTTGTTTTCCTCCGTGCCCCGGGAACGGGAGCTCTCTGCACGCTGGAATCTGGTGCCAGTGGGTGCTGATGGATGTGGGGAGGGGTCGGGCTGTGCCAGCTGGGTCCGGGTGGGCTCAGGGGCTGCTGCTCGCCCAGGGCATCCCCCCATGGAAGGAACATTAAATCCAACCCAATCCAGCCCTGCCATGGCAGGGACACCTCCCACTGCCCCAGGCTGCTCCAGCCTGGCCCTGGGCACTGCCAGGGATCCAGGGGCAGCCACAGCTGCTCTGGGAATTCCAGCCCAGCCAGGAATCCCTTCCCAATCTCCCACCCAGCCCTGCCCTCTGGCACTGGGAGCCATTCCCTGTGTCCTGTCCCTCCCTGCCTTGTCCCCAGTCCCTCTGCAGCTCTCCTGGAGCCCCTTCAGGCCCTGGCAGGGCTCTGAGCTCTCCCTGGAGCCTTCCCTTCTCCAGCGGAACATTCCCAGCTCTCTCCCGGCCTGTCCCCGGCCCCGCCGGGCTCTAGCGCTCCGCTCCCGGCTGGACCCGGCCCGGGCTCCGGGGGTTTCTCGGTGCCAGCCCCGCCCCGGGGCCGCCCCCGCCGCCGCCCGCGCCCAGCGCGCCCCGCCCCGGCGGCTCCGCGGCTCCGGAGAGCGGCCCGGGAGCGGCGCGGAGCGAGCGGAGCCATGGCCGCGGTGCGTGCGGGGCCGGGGGCGCGGGGCCGGGGCCGGGGCGCTGACACCACCTTGATGCTTTGTCCCCCGGGCAGGTGACGAGGGGCACCGCGACGCGCCGCAGCCGCCTGAAGCGCTCGGACGGCAGCACCACCTCCACCAGCTTCATCCTGCGGCAGGTCAGCGCTCGGGGCTCGCCCGGGGGGCTCGGGGGGCTCGGGGCCGGCGGGGTCGGCACCCCCGTGCCCGGCGTGGCGCCGCCGCTGCCCGGGGATGCTCCGGGGATGCTGCGGCTCCGGGCAGCGCCGGAGTTGCGAACCCCGCGGGAGTTCGGGGCTGCCCCGGAGCCGCCAGCCCCGGGAGCGGCCCCAAGGCGGCTGCGGCCGTGGGGCAGCCCCACAGACGCGGGGATCGCCCTCGCCTGGCTCCCGGCTGGGACTGGCCCGGCGGCATCGCCTCGGTATTCCCTGTCACACCCGGAGGCGCACTGGGCTTAGCGAGCGGGAGCTGAGGCTCTGGTGGTCTCCTGACTTTAGGATTTCTGGGGGAAAAAAAAAAAAAAAAAAAGAAAAAAAAAAGGTTTTAAACGTGTCAAGAGCATCGGCATCTGAGGTTGGAGCTGCTCAGAGCTGATTCCACAGCAGCCCCGTGCACTGCAGGAGCACTGGTAGCCATCAGCATGGAACCTCCTGCTAACATTCTCCTTCTCCTTCCCTGCTAACATTCCCCTTCCCTGCTCCCCTTCTCCTTCCCTGCTCCCCTTTTCCATCTCTGCTCCCCTTTTCCTTCTCTGCTCCCCTTTTCCATCTCTGCTCCCAGCCTCCCATCCTGCCTGCCAGCTGTCCCTCGCTCAGACCCAGACTGACACCCTGAGTCCCCTGAAGCGTCACCCTCACCCAAAAAACGCACTTTGCAGGAAATATTATCAATTTCATTTCCAAGCAGAGCATGTGGAGCATTCCCCAGAGCATGGCCCTGCATCCCAGATTCCTCAGTGACTTGAGCAGGAATTTGAGGACGCTCAGGGAGAGCGGAACCGGGCCCTTGCAGGATCCATGCACACTTGCCGTGCACAGAAGCGTGTTGTGCTGGGGACACGGAGCTTGCTCTGTCACAGACAGGGATTGAAATAACCCAGGGAAGTTTCCTTTTGCTTGGTGGCATCTCCTTGTCACGGCTCCAGCCGGAGCAGAGCCGGCGCAGCCGTGTGGGGCTGGCAGTCCCCGTTTCTGGAGTGACATGTGAGAGCCTCGGCAGAGTCTGACGTTCAGTGTGATCTGAGCCGTGGAGATGGGAGTTGAAACAAGGATAAAGGAGCAGAAAGGCAGTTTTGGGTTATGCTGGAGGCTTGTGGCAGCCCGGGAGAAGCTGCTGGCGGCCGTGGGTGCTCCTGGGAGATGTCCTGGGGGAGCTCTCAGCTTGGCAGGGCTGTTCTTCCAGAGGTGGATTTGTGCTGTGGGAATTCGGGGTTTGTGGTCTGGGCAGAGGGTCCTTGCCATCCCCTGGAACAGCTGCTGCCCCAGGGAGCAGGACGTGACCTGGAATTTTGGATCCAGGCCTCTGTCTGTCTGTCTGTCTGTTTGGTTTTGGGGGACTCACTCCCCTCCTGACCCTCCTGAGGTGCTGCTGTACACACTGGATGGGCAATTCCAGTTAAGAACACGAAAATCAGGTGATGGGATGCTCCTCCTGTCCTTTACCCTCCCACGGGGAAGTTCTCCCTCACAGCAGTCAGGCTCTGCACGCAGCAGTGGAACAGAAAGTCCCCCAGCAGGGATTCACTCCAGGTAACACTGCTGCCTGTAATTTGATTTAAAACCAAAAGTTCTGTCAGTGAGGTTTGGAATCAGTGTCCTAGAGCAGTTTAAATCTTTTGTAGACCTTGTGTACATTAAAAACTGAGCACCAGCTTCTTGCCCAAGCCCACAGTACCTCTGGAATTGATATCCTTGGTTTCCTTTGTGCCAGGAGAGATGCAGCTCCCTGGGATTTGAACTCATTACTCGACTTTTCATTATGTTGCGTTTAATTTTTGGTTTCGATCCATTGCTCAATCTAATTGAGTAAGGGAATAACGTTTGGAGGAGGTTCTGGATTTGCATTTTTCCTGCCCACACCGTGTGGTGGGGAGCAGAGAGGGTCTGTGGTGCTGAGGGCTGTGCGTGTCCACAAGGACAGAGCTCCCAGCTCCAGCCCCTCGTGTGGGCAGCTGGCAGTGCCCTCTCTGCTGGGGGAAGTGTTGGCACTGGAGGGCACAGGGGGAGCTCTGTACTCCAGGAGGACACGGGGGAGAGCTGGAAATCAGTGGGATGATGTTTAAGAACCCCCAGAGGGAGTGGGGTCACTGCTGTGACTCCTCCTGCAGGAGATTCCAGCTGGTGGGATGGGCCCCGAGTCCGGGCACGGCCCAGGCTGGGAGCAAAGCTGGCACTGAAGGGGCCAAGTGTGACCTTAGAGCAGGGAATGGGTGCACAGATCTGTTCCTCTGATGTGGCAGGTGCCGCTCAATTAGAGCCAAGAACCCCCTTAAGGGACAGGAGTCAATTATAAGACACTAATTAGGGCAGCTGCAAACATGTGCTTGTGATTCAACACAAGGCTGGCATCAGAACTCCTCCTTGTGTTTTCTGGGGGGTTTTGTGCTCCCAGCCCTTGTGACCTGTGCCTGCACAGGATTTGGTGTTTTCCCTCGGAATTCTGGCAGTACCAATTCATTCCCTGCGATTTCTGGTGAGATTTATTTCTCTGACAGAAGCTGTGACCAGTGCAGAACAGCAACAAGCACCCAGAGGCTGTGTCAGAGCACACATCACTTTGGGGGATGCTGGGGTGGAAGTTCAGCTTCCCTTTCTCCTCCTCCTCCTCCTTTTTCTCCTTCTCCTCCTTTCACTCCTTCTCCTCCTCTCCAGGTGTCTCCCAGAGGAATATTTACACATTTTGCTTTTTGTTGACCCAACAGCAGCCCTTGTGCAGGTGAGACTGAAACACCTCGTGCAGGGTGTTCCTTGGAATGTTCTCCCTCACACCTCAGGGTCTGGAGCATTAGGAGAGGCTGAGGGAGCTGGGAAGGGAATGGAGAATTCCTGAGGGAGCTGGGAAAGTCTGGAGAATTCCTGAGGGAGCTGGGAAAGGACAGGAGAATTCCTGAGGGAGCTGGGAAGGGACTGGAGAATTCCTGAGGGAGCTGGGAAGGGGCTCAGCCTGGAGAAAAGGAGCATCCAGAGGGATCTTTTCCCTCTCTGGGATTCCCTGACAGGAGGGGACAGCCGGGGGGATTTGGGCTCTGCTCCAGGGACAGGGACAGGAGGAGAGGGAACGGCCTCAGGCTGGGCCAGGGGAGGGCAGGGGGGATTTTGGGACAATTCCTTCCTGGAAAAGGTTGTCCAGCCCTGGCACAGCTGCCCGTGGCACTGGAATCCCCATCCCTGGAGGGATGTCACATCACAGTGGATGTGGCACTTGGGGACAGGGGTCAGTGGTGGCCTTGGCAGTGCTGGGGACAGTTGGACTCGATGATTTCAGAGGATTTTTTGGTACCAGCAAGGCCTTGTACTAAAATCTCCTTGAGACATTCACAGGAATCAGTGGAAATCCTTCCCAGCTTGTGCCAGAGTCTCCAAGTGAAGCCACTGAGTGTCCCTGAGCAGTCCAAGGACATTTAACTTCACACAAAACTATATTTAGATGTGCAGTTTATTTCTGGAAGGGTTTTTTTTGCTGCTTCTTTAGAGATAGTTGAGGTAAAAGCCAATTTTCTTTTGAGACTTAGTTACACCTGGTGCTGCATCTGTGGCAGTGCTTGTGCTTCTCCTTTTTAAAGACAATTTTTCCTGTGTAATGCTGAGAGGAAGAGAAGAGCAGCATTTTCTGTTACCAGAGCAGCTCTCGGGCTGTAACAACACTTGAAAGGTTGAGGACATTGCAACAAAAGAATTTAGAATCTTTAAAAAGAGTTTTGTGGCCTTCTTTCCATCGGGCTCAGCTCATCAGTGATCATTTCTTGATGAACTTTTCAAGGTGCATCTGAGTTCTTCCCAGAATTCTGCCTTTTTTTGTCTCAAACTCCTTTTCCTCAGAGCACCACCTGGGGACTGGTCTCTACTGGAGGAGCTGCTGCTGGGAGCAGGGTCCATTCCAGTGGGAACCTGCAGCGATCCAGGCATTCCTCAAAATCCAGCGCTGATTAAATGGATAAAAATCGTGTCTGCAGAGGAGCAGAGCAGAGGTTCAGTAATTTAGCAGGATGAGCTCAATCCTGCCATGAGTCATTAATTTCTAAAATACAGCTTACTGTCATGGAATGTGATTATTCCTTAGGCTGGGCTCTTATTTTCCTGCGTGCAGAACTCAGGAGCTGTTTAAGCATTTGACAGGTGAATAAAAGGCTGAGCCCTCTCTCCCCAGAGCAGCAGCCCTGGCGTGGTTGTGCTGGGATCAGGGTGCTCAGCTCAGGCAGCACTGGCAGCTCTCAGGTTCTGCCATTTGATGAAGTAACAGTGGATTTAGTTTGTACAAGCGAAGATTTGACTTTGTAAATCCAAATATTTAGGTTGAATCAAGGAGGGGAATTAAGGCTTGAAGTGAAATGAATGTTCCCAGGGCGTCTTGCTTGACTTTCCCTCGGGTCTGAGGTTTTCTCCTGCATTCAGAACCACTGAGTTGACAAAAGCTTTGCAAAAGGACCTTGCAGCTTTGGGGACAAGCAGGGTTCCCTGCTGATGTCACAGAATCACGGAATTCTGGAATGGTGGGGGTTGCAAGGGACTCAAATCCCATCCCACCCCAGCTCTGCCATGGCAGGGACATCTCCCACTCTCCTGGGCTGCTCCAAGCCCCAGTGTCCAGCCTGGCCTGGGACACTGGGTGCTGCTGGTTTGCAGTGGCCTGAGGTTCATTCCTGAGGGGTTTGAGGATGGTTTGCTCTCTGCAGGGCAAACATGGGGCCAGCCCCGCTGGCAGGGCTGCACTGGGACAGCCCATGGCAGGAATTCCCTGGAATTGTCCCCTGGCAGCTGGGGAGAAACCATCCCGCCAAGGGGCAGAGCTGGAACGTCTGCAGTGACCTTGGTGAGGAAATCCTGGGAAAATGAGGGCTGTGGAGTCAGGCCCTGCTTCCCTACAGCTGCCAGTGTGGAAGGTGCTCCCCTGGGCAGCTCCAGGGTTCCAGGACATCCAGGGGCCATCCCTGCATCAGTTCCTGCGGGTGCTGCCCGTGTGGAGCAGGTCAGAGCGAGGGGAGGCACAGGGACCTTTCCCAGAGTGTCCTGGAAAGAAAATGATGGACCTGGAGCGTGTCCTTCATGGAGCTGAGCCAGGGCAGGGTCAGGATGGATTTCAGGGCAAGGCTCTTCCCCCAGAGGGTGCTGGCACTGCCCAGGCTCCCCAGGGAGTGGTGACATTCCCAGGAGCTCCAGGAAAGTTTGGACACTGCTCCCAGGGATGCCCAGGGTGGGATTTGGGGTGTCTGTGCAGGAACAGGATCCAGATCCACGATCCTGTGCGGCCTTTCCCACTCAGGATATTCTGTGACTCCATGAACCTTCACAAGGTTGAAACACCAGTAAAAGGAAATGAAATGGATGGGGTTTTTTTCTTTTTCATTATAAAACAAGGAGTAGGAAAATTGGCTTCTCTCCTCAGTGCTGTCATCATCGCGGCCGTGCCGAAGCCGGCAGCCTTCTGCACATTCCCGTTTTTCCTCTGGAAAGCGGCGGGGCTGGGAATCTCTGTGGCACCAGGAGGCTTAATTGAATGTTTCTTAATGCTCTAATTGAATCCCCAATTAAGTTCTCACTTGGTGCTCCGTTAGGAAGCGATGTTGTGTTTGCAAGCAAATCCCGATCACGCCTGCATCTTCCCAAGGAAAAATCCTCTGGCTGTTGATTTTTGGCTGGGTTTGGAGCCAGAGCGGTTCCAGGGGTGATGTCCACGCTGAGGTGTCCCTGATGTGCAATTCCCATGGAATGGGGACACCAATTCCAGCACTGTGGGGAGCACCACGGCAGCTCCCGGAGCGCGGGAGGCGGTGCGGGATTAACGGGATCATTCCGTGCCTGCAGAAAAGCGGGAGCCTCTGGAAGTGTTCCTTCCCAAGCCCTGTCCTCTGGAAGTGTTCCTTCCCAAGCCCTGTCCTGTGGAAGTGTTCCTTCCCAAGCCCTGTCCTCTGGAATTGTTCCTTCCCATGCCCTGTCCTCTGGAATTGTTCCTTCCCAAGCCCTGTCCTGTGGAATTGTTCCTTCCCAAGCCCTGTCCTGTGGAAGTGTTCCTTCCCAAGCCCTGTCCTCTGGAATTGTTCCTTCCCAAGCCCTGTCCTGTGGAATTGTTCCTTCCCAAGCCCTGTCCTGTGGAATTGTTCCTTCCCAGTCCCTGTCCTCTGGAATTGTTCCTTCCCAAGCCCTGTCCTCTGGAATTGTTCCTTCCCCAGCCCTGTCCTGTGGAATTGTTCCTTCCCAGTCCCTGTCCTCTGGAATTGTTCCTTCCCAAGCCCTGTCCTCTGGAATTGTTCCTTCCCCAGCCCTGTCCTCTGGAATTGTTCCTTCCCAGTCCCGGTCCTGTCCCCAGCAGATGATGCTGGCCGGCTTACTGTCACCATAGCAACGAGGTTCGGGTTCCGAAATAGCCCAAAGTCACCCAAGAAAAGTCAGATATTAATAGAGAGCAACGGAGGAAGGGAGAAAAAATAGGATTTGGCTGCTCCTCACCCCAAATTTGGGGGATTTGGGAGGCATCCGTGTGTCTGTGGCGGCTGTGGGTGTTTGTTTACGTGGCTTTGTGGAGCGTGACCTATAAAAGGAATTCTCTTTAGTCGAGCAGGGCTGTTCCAACCAGGCATTTCCACGGCTGGAGCAGCAGGATGGGAGCAGGATGGGAATGGGGGGTGTTGGAGAGGTGGGAATGAAAAAATACCTTCACAGACATGGAAATCCAGGATTAAAAAGGGAATAAATATAAATGTAAATGTATATAGAGTATGAATGCATGATGCTTTTGATGCCCTCCTTCAATATTTAATAGGCAAGAATTAAAAAATACCTTTACAAACAGGTAAATATATACATGTAAAAGCATATAAATATATATATATAGGGTATGAATACACAATGCTCATGCTCTAACCTTTCAATATTAAATAGATAAGAATGAAAAAATACCTTTACAAACATGTAAATATATACACGTAAAAGCATATAAATATATCAAAAAAAATATATGGTATGAATACACAATGCTCATGCTCTCACCCTTCAATATTAAATAGACTCACCCTTCAATATTAAATAGATAAGAATGAAAAAATACCTTTACAAACATGTAAATATAAATATATATATACATACATATAGGGTATGAGTGCACGATGCTTTTGCTGTCCCCCTTTTCCTATATTTAATAGGAAAGAATTAAAAAATATCTTTACAAACATGTAAATATAGATATTTAAAAGGAGATATATATATATAAATAGATATATAGGGTATGAATGCATGATGCTCCTGCTGTCCCCATTCCTGCAGTGAGGAGCCAGGAATTCAGAATTCCTACATGACCTGACCCACCCTGAGTGAAATCCGGGACTGAACCTCCGTGGGCAGCCCCATCCCCTCCTCCCACCGCCCCCTGCTCCTCCCAGTGCCACCAGTTTGGTTTTCAGCCCGGGTTTGTGCTGGGTGTGCCTGGAGCCATCCCAGGGGAGGAGATGGGGCTGTGCCGAGGTTTCTATGGACACCAGCACACAACCCATGGGCTGTGGAGGAAGCAGAGATGGGGATTGTTGGGACTCCACGCTCAAATCTGTTCTGTTGCTCCGAAAGGAACGTGGCAGAGACAGAAATAGCTTTTTATCCCAGACCCCTTGGGTTTTGGGGGACCCACAGGGCTGGAAAAAAGAGCTCCTGGATTCCAGTCTGTTTGTTTCAGGGTTAGGGGGGGAAGCCTGATGTGAATAACATTCCAAATTGGCTTTAAAAAATAATCAAGCAGAGCTCTAGGAAAAGAAAATCTAAAATTCTTGAACCCCTCACCACATTAAAAAGATCTGCTGTTAAAAGGGCTTTTGGCTGATGGTCAAATGGAATAAAAAGAATCCAGAATCCCAGACTGGTCTGGATTGGAAGGGACTTCAAAGCTCATCCAGTTCCACCAGGGACACTGTCCCAGGCTGCTCCTGGGACATTCCAGGGATCCAGGGGCAGCCACAGCTTCCCTGGGAATTCCAACCCAGCTCCTCCCCACCCTCCCAGCCAGGAATTCCCTCCCAATATCCCAACTAAATATTTTAATAATTTGACAACTGAGACCATTTAGAGAGTGGAAATAAGAGCGTGTCTTTCCTCTGTTGTTTTAATTTTTGGCTGCTGGCAATGAGGTCTCCAGATAAAGTGGGACTGGGAGCAGCAAGGCCTTGCCTGCCTTCCCCTTCCCCTCTAATAAAAACGGGAAACTTTCCCAAAGCACAGGGAGGGAGGTTGGAGATCCCTCCTGGCCCCATTCCCTGCCCTGGTACAAACCCCGCAGGGTTTTGGGACCTTTCACACCCCACCCCTTCTGTGGGAGGTGCTGCTCCCTCGGGGCTGTTGGGAATTCTGGTGCCAGCATTCCCGTGGTCCCTGAGTGTCCCCAAGTGTCCCTGAGTGTCCCCAAGTGTCCCTGAGCATCCCTGAGTGTCCCTGAGTGTCTCTGAGCATCCCTGAGTGTCCCTGAGTGTCCCCACTCCAAGCCCTGTGGGTTGTTGGTGAGATCTGCGTTCAGCACTGAAAGGTTCTGGGAAAGCACACCCATCACATTCCCACTGTAAGATAAACCCTCGGCATTCCCTTTCCACGACACCTCCATGGTGAGCATCACGCTGTAGGGAAAACCTTTTCCTGCCCCAAATGAGAGCTGTAATTCCCTTAGGTTAAAGTCTCTGCAATCCTGACAGTTTGCAGTGCTCGGGTCTGGGCCGTGGCACCTTTTCCTGCCAGGAATAATCTGTAACCTCCTCTTGCTTTTCCTTGGATCCCGTTTTTCCCGTGGTTGATGGTTTGTGGTGCTCACTCTCTGTGCTGGTGGCTCAGAGCTCACCCAGGCACTCTGCTCCCAGCTTACATAACGCAGCATTTCCCATTTATCCGTGCGGACAGCGGGAGCTGCCCCCGTGCCTGCACATCCCCGCAGGTTACTGCGCTTAATGCACTTTGATATCCCGGGAAAAATCAGAGATCCCCAGCCAGGCAAGGCAGCAAAATAATTCCAGGCTGGAATTTTGCACAAACCTTTTGAAAACACTCCTTGGAAATCAAGAGGATCCTTTCATTGGGATAATTATTGGGATTTGCTGGGTGACCTGAAGCAGCATCAGACACCTGGATTTAAGCAGGACAACTCTAACCATGTCCTGGGGGAAGATCCCAGTTCTGCTCCTCACTTGTGACTCCAGTAAACCTTGGCAAGGACACAGTTCTGTGTCCCTTTCCAAAGAGAAAGGTGGATTGCAGGAGGGTTTCCAGCCCAGTTCTGTTGTTGGTTTGGATTTGAGTTTTGCTGGCCCAGGTTCTTGCGGTGAGTTACATTCTGCACTTCTGCCTCCAGGGCTTAGGGGACTTTCTCCTGGACAAGACCTTCTTGGGGACAACAGCTGACATGTGAATGTTCACTCCCATTTTTGTGAAGTGGTTTTGGAGCCTTTTATGCCAAATTCCCTCCCTACTTTGAAGTGCACGGGTGGAATTTTTGTGCCAGGAATTAGTTGGGGTGTTCGTTCCTTGGGTGATCTCTTCTGAGCAATGGGAACTGGTTTTCCCATTAGGAGACACTTCATAACCTGGTGGGGTTTTTTTTTCCCTCCTCTCTTTTATTCATCAGAGAATGATAAAAATGCCCTCAGCACTTGGCATTTCTTAGGCCTTAATGACCAGTCGAGGTTAATGGCCCGAGATGATGAAGCCTCCAGCCAGGCATTCATCTTCCCAGAGCCTGCTGGCACTTGGGGCTGGAATATTCTCCTGCTGCTTCTCCTCTGAGCTCCTGGGGCCAGCAGGAGCAGCTTCTCCTCCCTCTCCCTGCTCAGGACTGGGGGAGAAAGGCTCCATCCCGTGGGGCAGTAACTCTGCTGTGCTGTGGGTAAAGGAGATGTGTGACCTGTGGGTGGAGAGCTGCTGGTGCTGGGCTGGCTGGGACATCATCTCCACACTGCTGGGAATGCGGGAATTCCAAATGGAGCCCACTTCCCTGGAGGAGAGGGGCGTGTGGGAGCTGCTCAGGAGTGAGGAACGAGCTGGGGTTAAAGCACCAGGAATGAGGGGAGGAGGAGATGGGAGAGCCAGAGGCACGGTGAGAGCACAGCACTCCTTCCAGTGCTTTACACCCCTCTCCATGAAAGAACCGAGCCTAATACTGAACCCAAACCTCCCCCAGCACACCCTGAGGCTGTTTCCTCTCCTGCAGCTCCTGGCCCTGCTCCTCTTCCATCCCCACTTCCGTCTTCCTTCTCCTCCTCTGGCCTTGCCTTGGCTGTCTCCTTTTCACCAGTGCCTCTCATTCCTCTGCACTGAATTCAGCAGCTGCCTCATTACCCACTTCTGTACCAGACAAAACGAGTGGGAAGAGGGGAAATCCCAAATTTTTACTATAGTAACTGGTTAAATTCGGATGAGGACAGCATGTGGGATTTTTCTGTTGTTTGTTTCTGTTTTTCCTGGGAATGTTGTTGCTCTCTTTTATTCCCCATTCTCTGTGTCACAGCTTGGGTTTGTCCCTTAGGAGTGACAGTGCTGGGACACTCCTCCCCAGCTGGTGAGAGCTGCCCAGTGGACAGGGTGTCACATCAGCCAAGTGATGGGGACGGGCTGAGGGATAAATAAAGAGCTCCCCAAAACCCGACAGAAACCAGGGGCTGGGAGAAAAGGGAGAAGAAGGAGGAAAGGAGGGGGAAAAGACCAAGGAAGGACAGGTGGAATCTGTCTCTGGTTTGTGTGCAATGAGTCTGCGAGCACAAAATGTGGGGAGTGGCCCTAAAGAGTGGGTGACTCATAACTCATCTTCTGTCCCTTCATTCCCCCATTCTTCGGTGTTCTGGAAGGAAAATTTGCCCTTTTCCTTTAGGGAGCACTTGGATTTGTCCTAGCCACACTCACTGGTCCTGGAGCAGCTTCGTCTCTTTTCACACCTTTTTTTCCCCTTTCTCTTTTTTTTCTGGTTTGGTCCTTTTTCCTTTTTTCCTTTTCCTTTTTTTTGTTCCCTTTCCCTTTCCCTTTTCCCTGTAGAGTTTGGGTGAGGATTGGTACAAAAAGAGGCAGCAGGGGACAGCAGAAAGGCCCTCAGGAGTCCCCTCCTGCCACATGCTGCCCTCTCCATGGCCACTCTCCTCTGCCCCTCTCCCTTCTCCAAGGGATTTTTCCAGGGATGCAGTTCATGGGGTCTCTGCAAGGCACTGAGGTTGTCTTGGCTCCAGCACGTGGTCCCTGTTCTCTCAGGGGCCAAACCTTCACAGAGGAAATCTCCTTGGCCCAAAGCATCCCCAAAGCCCATCCAGCCTGGCCTTGGACTCTCCAGGGCTGGGGAATGTTTTATGGATTTATTTCAGGGATTCTTCTGCTCCAAAGCTCCCACAAGTGGGGGAGCAGCTCACATCCCTCCATGGCAAATCTCTTGATGTTTTAACTTCTCCATGGTCGTGTGCTCTGTGTCCTCTCCGTGCTCAGTGCTGGGGACTGAGGAGGCTTTTGAGGTTTCTGCTGGTAAATGACTGAGAATCCCCCACAGCCTCTCCCTCTCCCAGCTCCTGCACCCCGAGTTGAACTCGCAGCTCTTTCACCTGTCACCCTTCCCCTCCTTTTTCCACAGCTGCCTGTGTGGTTTGTGTGAGGGGTAAAGGAGAGGTTACCTCTCCCAGGCAGGAACCAGGAGCTGGGGAATCACAAGCCGGTGTAATTCATGCAGGAGCAGTGTGGGGGAAACTGCAGCCCACTCCTGTTCCACATAAATTATGGATGTACCTCCTTGGAAATAGCTACAGAGGGGGTTCAGGGGTTTTTTTTTGGCCAATGAATCATGCCTGAATTTGTACAGTACCTACATTGACTCAAATGTCTCCTTTTGGCCCCACCTTTCTTTTTGCATCATCTCTAAACTTTGGCTGAACTCGCAGCTCCGGATGTTTCTTTCTTTTCCTCACAACAGACCCATTCCTTGAAGACCCTGTGTGGAAAAGGGGCTCCAAAATTGATTCCCAGATCTTTCCCCACGGGAGAGTTTCCATCTTATGCTTTGGAGGTCTCTGAAGAGATCCCTCAGCTGCTTTTGGAGGATCTGTGGGAATAAATGAGTGTTTAGGAAGGTGCAGTCTGCTCTTGTGTGCACAAATCCATGGATTTAGAACCTTTGGAGCTGTGGCCTTCAAACCAAGGCCCTGGGCAGCACAAAACCTTTGGAAATGAGTAGGCAAATAAAGGAAGATAATCCTGAAGGAAGTGAAAGATGCTGCTGCCCACTGTGTATTTAAGATCTATCTAAGATATATTTATATCTAAGATATAGATATAATATTGATATTTCCGCAAGCTGAGGGGGGATTTAGAGGCATTCTGGGTGCACCCCAGGAATTATCCATGAGGAATATCGGCTGGGCTGGGATCTGAGCTGCTCCACAGGGAACATCCTCAGCCAGGAGCTGCTGGGGAAGGGCTCTGGGGAGGATGTGGAGCGATGAGAAGTGGTTGTTTGGAACAGGAGAAGATGGAACAGCTTTGGACCTAAAATCAGCCTGCTCCAAGGATACAGAACGTTACGGGAAGGAGGGTGGAAGTGTGATTTTCATGATAATAAAGGAGCGGGCGGAGCGGCGTGGGCACCACGGGAGAGGGGTGGAATGAGGAGATGGAGGGGGGAGAGGAGGCTCGGTGCTGAGGGAGGGGGCGGAATCATGGAAATCAAACCCCAGCCCTGGAAAACCATGTGGAGTTTGCCACGGATGCAGCAGGCAGAATCTCAAGATGCTAAAGAGAGACAGCAGGAATATTTTATTGTCTTGTGTGAGGAGCCTGCTGGGCTATATTTAACTGCTCTCATGTGTGCTTTCATGAGGAATCTGTGCAGTTTCCCCCGTTCTGTGTCATTTTTTAAGCACAATTATTTATGTTCTCGTGGAAGGTGACGCTGCCCGTGGCAGGCGGTGGAACAGGATGAGCTTCAAGGTCCTTTGCAGCCTGGGATTGTGACTCAGTGCCACACGCAGCTTTGGCAAATACCAGAGGACTTCGGTTCGGGCCCTGGCCATATGCTAATGTAAATTATGCTAATGAGCAGCTAACGAGCGGGGAGGATGCTCTGCCTGAATTTACAGCATCGGTTTCCCGGGGATTGGGGAATTTCGGCGAAGTCTGGCTGGGAGAGGGGTAACTCTGCTCCCCACAGCAGCTCCAAGCTGAGCCTTTTCTCCCATTCAGGTCTATTATTAGAACCCTTCCATGGTACAATGTGTTTTAATAAAATCCCTGGGTTTTTTTCCTATTCAGTTCTATTCTTAGAACACTTTCTTGGTAGAGTGTATTTTAATAGAACCCCAAATCGAAGTGCTGATGGTTTCTGGCTCCCCAGTATCCCTGCCAGGACTGTGCCTCTGTTCTGGTCCTGCCGTGTCCACCCACGTGTCACTGCTTTGGAGGGGTCGAGTCCTTTGTTCCTAGAAAAGCCCTTTTGGGGTGTACCTGAAAGGCAACATTTTGGGGTGAGATGTGCTTGCAGTATTCCTATGGAAACAAAACACTGTGCAGAGAGAAAACCCCCAAATTTTGGAGCACTGTTGGAAATTGGGACCATCTGGAGGGAGAAGGCTGCAGGGAAGTGTCCGTGTGTTCATCACAGATTCCACCACTCCTGACACAGCGGATCCCGAGGGATCCCGAGGGATCTGCCCCCCTGATCCCACAGCAGCCGTGGCAGCTGTGGCTCGGCTTGAGCTTGAGGGGGTTAAGCTGGGCTTGGAGGGTGCCCTGAGCATCTGGCACATCTCCAGTTTGCTGTGCTCGTCCCAGGACCCCGGAATGGGTTGGGTTGGAAGGGTTAAAGCCCATCCCATCCCATCCCATCCCATCCCATCCCATCCCATCCCATCCCATCCCATCCCATCCCATCCCATCCCATCCCATCCCATCCCATCCCATCCCATCCCACCCCATGGATCCCATCCCATCCCCTGCCATGGCAGGGACACCTTCCTCTATCCCAGGCTGCTCCAAGCCCTGTCCAACCTGGCCTTGGGCACTGCCAGGGCTCCAGGGGCAGCCACAGCTGCTCTGGGAATTCCAGCCCAGCCAGGAATCCCTTCCCAATCTCCCACCCAGCCCTGCCCTCTGGCACTGGGAGCCATTCCCTGTGTCCTGTCCCTCCAGCTCTTATCCAAATCCCTTCTCCAGCAATCCTCCCCACATCTAGGAGAGCAGACACAAATGTCCCTGTGTTTTCAGCAGGTATGAAGAAGTAATAATAAATAATCTTCCAAAATGTAAAGTTTGGACCAAAATAAATCCTGTGTTTCTCTGGAATGGGGCTGGGACCATTTGGGCTGTGGGAGCACAACCATGGCAGGGTGGTCCTGGTTTGGATCCTGCTCCTGGTTTGGATCCTGGTTCTGATTTGGATCCTGGTCCTGGTTTGGATCCCAGTTCTGGTTTGGATCTTGGTTCTGATTTGGATCAGCTCCTGGTTTGAAACCTGCTCCTGGTCTGGATCCTGCCCCTGGTTTGGATCCTGCCCCCGGCTCTTCCATAGTTGAATTCCCCACCTCAGCCACTCAGATTTAAGGCAGGATTCACGTACAAACCCTGGAGCTGTTGTCTCAACCCTGAGATTGTGGTTTAGGCTCCAGAAATGCTGGGTTTGGTGGTTGTTGTTGCTGCCTTTTCTCTCTGGGGCCCCAGAGGTGGGACTGGGTGCTGGGAACAGCAGATTGCTGCAGTTTGGTGGTGTTGGTGCTGTCTTGCTTTTTTTTTTTTTTGTGAGTCCTTCCACCCTCATGCCATCAATTGAGGCTTTTTGTAAGAACAGGCAACACTGAATTTCATGGGAATGAAATACCCGATCCTAGAAAAATCAGTAACAGAACAGTGTTTATAAGAATTTCAGACCGGGGATGTGTATTCACTTGCACAGAAAGTCACTCATTACCCTCTAAGAGCCCCTTTTCACAAGGTTCTTCCTTATTCCTTCCTTTTCCTTCAGGCAGGACGAACCTGGCAAATCCTGGCTCGTGTGGTGAGCCCAGTTTTTGGGAGGGATTTGTGGGAGCCTGCTCTCAGCTTCTTGTGCAGTGTTGGGATGAAGATCCTCTTGATTTACCAAAAGGCGTTTCATGACTGTCAAATACACAATTCCCACTTCTTTACAAGCTCGGATCCACAGGGAAATCCTTTTCCAAGAGAATTACAGACAGGAAAGTAACTAAAAAGAGAAATTCCGTGTCTGGTGTGCATCTAGACCTGTGTGGCAGCAGGAGCTGAGTTTCTGGGATGAAACTCTGCAGTTCTGGTCTGAGCCACAGGATGGGGATGTTGGATTGAGGCTCGTGGAACATCCCAGTGTTCAGCATCGAGTCCTCCCGACTTTAGGTCCTTTTCATAATTTAAATGTGAGAGGTTTTAATTAAAAATACAATATTTTTTATAATTACATTTTTATATTTTTTAAAGTCCTGAGCTCGGAGCTCGGCTCAGGTACAAATCCCACAAACACAATGTGACTGATTCCCCGTGTTGCTCCTGCTGATTTTGGGGGAATAATTTGCGATGCTGGATGTCTGTAAGAAGCCTGGGTTATCCCAGGAGAGATGAGTTGGAGGTACAAGGAATGCTGCTTCCAGAAATTCCTGATGTTTGTAGCCCAGGTAAGAAAAACATGATGCTCTCTCTTGCCTTAAATGTAAATTTGTAGAGTCTCAGAATCCCAGGATAGTCTGGGTTGGAAGAGACCTCAAAGCCCATCCCAGTTCACCCATTCCATGGGCAGGGACACCTCCCCCTGTCCCAGGCTGCTCCAGCCTGGCCCTGGGCACTGCCAGGGCTCCAGGGGCAGCCACAGCTGCTCTGGGAATTCCAGCCCAGCCAGGAATTCCCAATTCCCAATCTCCCACCCAGCCCTGCCCTCTGGCACTGGGAGCCATTCCCTGTGTCCTGTCCCTCCCTGCCTTGTCCCCAGTCCCTCTGCAGCTCTCCTGGAGCCCCTCCAGGCCCTGGCAGGGGCTCTGAGCTCTCCCTGGAGCCTTCCCTTCTCCAGGGGAACATTCCCAGCTCTCCCAGCCTGGCTCCAGAGGGGCTCCAGCCCTGCAGCAGCTCCGGGGCTCCTCTGGGCTCTCTCCAGCAGCTCCAGGTCCCTGTGGTGCTGGAGCCACTTCCCCTGCAGGTGCTGAGCTTGCAGGATGCACGGGGGAAGGTGAACACTCAGTTACACAGCATTTATCAATTCCCAAATGGAATATTTCCCTCAGTGCCATCAGCCCACAACGGGGGGATGTCAGTGCTCCTTTCCGGACAGGCTTGGCAGCACTTTGTGGCTGTGGGAGCTGAGCTGCAAAAACCACAAAATAAATTAAAAAAGCTGCAAAACCCACAAGATAAATTAAAAAAAAATCTGCAAAAACCACAAAATAAATAAAACCCCTGTGGCAGCCTCCAGGACTGCTCCTACAGAACCATGGGAAACACTTGTTCCTCTCCATGTGGGAAACTCTTCAGCCTTTGCCAAGCCTGGCTCCACCACCAAACCAGGGGCAGAATCCAAACCAGGAGTTCTCTGAGAGCTCTCCAGTTATCAATATTAACTTATTGATAAGTTATATATCAATAACTTATCTATTGATAAGTTACAGTACCTTGTAACTTATCAATACCAGGGACAGGTTGGATTTTTGTGTTTGTTTTTTTTGGGGTGCATGAGTGGGTTTTTTCATTTCCCTCATTGACACTTTCTGTTAGGCAGGGCTGGATGGGACATTGGGCAGGAATTCCTGGCTGGAATGGAATTCCCAGGGAAGCTGTGGCTGTCCCTGGATCCCTGGAAGTGTCCCAGACCACACTGGAGCAGCCTGGGACAGTGGGAGGTGTCCCTCTGGACTGGGATGGGCTCTAAGCTCCCTCCCAACCCAAAATATTCCACCATTTTCTGATTCCATGATTCTCTTTTTTGTTCTTCTGTTTGCCCCACAAACCGCCCTTGTTTTATTGTGATTGACACAAAATCCTCATTGATTTCTCTCATCTCCTCACAGAGCTGTTGGTTTATCACAAAGTTTCATAAAAATATTTTGTCCTTAGAGTAGAGGATGGGAATTCCAGCAGGTTTTTTTCCCGAGGAAGAAAATTCCACGTTGTCAGCCCACAAATAAATAGAAATCCCCAGTGGGAATTGTGGTGGGGTGCACGGTGGCACTGCTGAGATTTGGAGTGGTGTAAATTAAAAATTGGGGCTTTTAAACTATAAAACCTTGGATTTTTTTTTTCAGATGAAACTTTGAAAAAAGAACTGGCAAAGGCAGCCAGATCTGCCAATGCAAATGACCCCGTTTGTGGTGCCCTGACACCATAAAACTGTGACAAATCTGATGAAAAGAGCACTCAGGAGGTGCAGGGCTCCCAGTGACTGGCCCATCCCTTGATGTTCCATAGGGAAAGGTCTTTAATTGGGAAAATGAAGTTATTCCCCCATCCTGCCCTTAGGATTTCTCTGGGGAGAGGCCACTGCCCTCTTGTCCCCCTGGAAGCTCCAATAAAATCGTCTCAATCACAGCTTTTCCCCTCAAAAAAATTTCCATGTCCAGCTATCTACTTCGTAATATTATATTTTATACTTAGTTTTTTATATTCTATTCTATTTTATATTATTTATCTTTCTGTATTCCATTTTTTTAATCCAAGTTTGCTTGGAAACTTGCACATGGAAACCAGCAGAGGAAAAGGTCTACCATCATCTCTGTGATGACTTTAGAGATGAATAATTAAATACAAAAACTTAATTTATGATTTGTAAGCAGCCTAAATCTCTCAGGAATGTGGGGTGGGGCTGTCTGCTCTCCTTGTCCTGGACTGGGAGGACTGGGAGTGCTGGGGGGAATCTCAGAGCTGGCTCAGCCTTTGCTTTGTCTTCTCAGAGCCCTAAAAACGTTCTGCTGATGTCAAATCTCTGCTCTCTACCCCCACGTTGTGGAGCACGGGGAAAATCTGGGAAAAGCTCTAAAGATGGAATAATTCTGAGTCATGGAGACACTAATAAACACTCCCACACGCTGGCAGCGCTCGCGTTTGGTTATCCTGAATAATCGTAATTGCTGAAATTCGTCATATTTGGTGATTTTTGGGTTTGTTCGCTAAATCAGGAGCTTCAGGAAAGCTCCAGCTCCTGGTCGAGCTGGGAGAAATAGTAAGAGAATATTTATTTATTCCCTTTGCCCAGAATTGTGCAGCAATTATGACAAAACAAATTTATTCCGGGTTCTGCCGATTGCCATGGAAACCCACATGGAAAATAGCAGTCCAAGGCCACTTAGCATGAGAAATCCAGGGGTTCAGCCCTGATTAACTGATTCATGCTGTAGATTTGGGGAAGGAAATCCTTAAAATGGAGACATTTCCCTGGTTAATGGCAGCTCTGGTGGAAGAGTGGGAATCCTCTCAGGAAAGGGAGAAGATGCTCTGTCTCTCCTGGGATACCCAACCTTCTGCTTTGCAGAGCTGTGCTGCAGAAATGGGACTTTTCTGGCAGCAATTAGTGAGGGAGGACAAGTGGCTGTGCCAGGCACAGCTCCCAGGTGGGAAAGGCAGGATATTTTTAGGCGTTTCTTGAAGGCAGAGCCATCAGTGCTGTGCTGGAGCTCCAGTCAGGGGCTCTGGACTCGGGGCACTGGGGCTGGGGGAGCCACTGGGATGGAGGGATCTGGTGCAGGTGGGAGCTGGGAGGGGGAGATGGCTCCAGGAGCTCAGGAGTTGGATGTTCTCATGGAATCAGTAGGGCTGGAAAAGTTCTCTAAGACCATCGAGTCAACCATTCCCAGCACTGCCCAGGCCAGCACTGATCCATGTCCCCAGTGTCACATCCACAGGGCTGAGATCCCTGCAGGGATGGGGGCTCCAAATCCCAAATCCCCCCTGCCCTCCCCTGGCCCAGCCTGGGGCCGTTCCCTCTCCTCCTGTCCCTGTGCCCTGTGGAGATGTGGAGAAATCCCTGCCCAAATCCCCCCGGCTGTCCCCTCCTGTCAGGGAATTCCAGAGAGGGAAAAGATCCCTCTGGATGCTCCTTTTCTCCAGGCTGAGCCCCTTCCCAGCTCCCTCAGGAATTCTCCATTCCCTTCCCAGCTCCCTCAGGAATTCTCCATTCCCTTCCCAGCTCCCTCAGGAATTCTCCAGTCCCTTCCCAGCTCCCTCAGGAATTCTCCATTCCCTTCCCAGCTCCCTCAGGAATTCTCCATTCCCTTCCCAGCTCCCTCAGGAATTCTCCAGCCCCTTCCCAGCTCCCTTCCCTGGACATGTTCCAACTCTCAGGAGTAAAAGCTGACCTCAGTTCTTCCAAACCAGCTGGTTTGGAGCCACTTTCTCTCTGTGTATACTCATTTTTAAGTGTTTGGTAGCTGTGATTTTATTGAAATCAAAGAGGATTTTGTTTTCCCCAGTTGTGCTGGAGAAGCTTCCGAATGAAAGCTGGGACTGATGGATTTCTGCTGTTCCTCTGTCTCCAGAAATGGAAATGTTGAGGAAAGCATTCAGTGCTACCCTCGTGCTAAAGCTGAAAGACTTTCTCATCCTGTGCAGATTTTGCACATCACTGGTGTATAAATATGAGCTTTGTGCTCTGAGTCATTCCGGGGGGAGCTGCAGAGGAAGGGAGTCCTGATAATGCCTCGCTGGCTGTTCCCTGGAATCACAGAAGTTTGGGAAAGAGCTCTGGGATTGTCCAGTCCTGTTGTCCAACCATTTCTGCTTGAGATGGTGAGCCCTGGCCTGTGAGAGCCAGCAGGGAATGATGCAGGAGAGCTGCTGGTGGAGAGGCAGGCAGGGAATCAGAATATCCAGAGTGGGAAGGGACCCACAGCATCGCTGATCTCCCTCCTGGCCCTGCACAGACACCCCACAATCCCAGTGCCTGAGAATCCCAGAATCCCTGAACAGTTTGGGTTGGAAAGGACCTTAAAGCCCATCCCATCCCATCCCATCTCATCCCATCCCATCCCATCCCATCCCATCCCATCCCATCCCATCCCATCCCATCCCATCCCATCCCATCCCATCCCATCCCATCCCATCCCATCCCCTGCCATGGCAGGGGCAGCTCCCACTGTCCCAGGCTGCTCCAAGCCCCAGTGTCCAATCTGGCCTGAGACACTTCAAGGATGGGAAGTCCCCAGGTTTTCTGGGAATGCTCAGTGAGGTTGAAATGAAGCTGTAAAAATATCTCCTGTATTTGATGATTCCCTTTTTTATCACACCTCCAAGACTCGATGCAGAAGTGGATCTCGAGTTCAGGGGGATTTCCCTCTGCCCAGAACAGATGTGGAAGCTGCTTTGCCTCTACTTCCCCACTTAGCCCAACCCCTGTGGTGCTCCTGTTAGAGGAGGTTCTTGGAATCCTTTCCTCCCTTGGCTTGGCTCAGTGCAGGACACGGGGAGCTCAGGGCTGCTGTTCCCTTTGTGTACTGCCATTCCCTCCTTCTGGGAGTGGATTTTGTGGGATTTTGTGGGATTGTGGTGCTCTGTAAGAGCAGAAGCCCGTTGGCAATTTCGTGTTCTCACCCAGACCACAGCTTGTCATTTTTTT
The DNA here is from genome assembly GCF_021018805.1 of Prinia subflava. NCBI lineage: Eukaryota > Metazoa > Chordata > Aves > Passeriformes > Cisticolidae > Prinia > Prinia subflava. Next base: position 37,869,689 of record NC_086252.1, on the reverse strand, counting down.
GGGTTACTGGCCCAAATCCAGCCTGGGCTTACCAGCCTGTTTGTCTTGCCCACGTGTCTATTCAGGAGTGCTGGAAATCAGAGTCCAGGTCTCCAGAGCTGCTAATTAACACACCTTCATTAATTGGCACTTCTTTCAGGTGTTGGACTTCAACCAGCTCATTTGAAATAAGAAAATGACACCGTGTGTGAAGCATTCCTGTGCCACAAATGGCCACAACGTGCTTATTCCATTCATTAAATGAATTTTGGGGATTTATGAATTGCTTGGCCGCACTGGAAATTCCTGTAAATTACCTGTGAGGAGGATTCTGGAATCAGACATTGCTTTGGGGTTATTTGCTGGGTTTTTTGTGGTGGGCAAACTACGCCTGTGAGTCTTGCAGCACAACAGCTTTGTCTGGAAATGGCTCCTCTAATTCCTAAAGCTGAAGTTTAATCTGCATTATGGATGTTGGGAAGGAATTTTGGAGCTATTGTCTGTCAGTGCCCAGCAGGGAGAGGAGGAATTGTCTGCAGTAGAAGGAATATTCTCATTACTCCTTCTTACCTGCTCATTTAAGATAAAGGCGTTTCAGAGTCTGGTTTCGATTAGAGACATTTGGTATTTTAAGAAAATGTTTTCCTGGATGTATCAGCCCTGTCAAGCTTCACCTTTAGGGCTGGATATTCCCAGTTCTGAGCATAATTCAGCTCTGTTCTTTGTCACCTCTGCCCTCCCCACCCACTCACCACCCCCAAGGTTTAGGTGGGCGCTGCAGAAGATGAATAAACCCAAATTATCTGCATGAGGAGGAATTCAGGGCTCTCCGAATCCGTGGGGAGAGCGGGCACGCAAGTGTGTGGGCAGGAATGAGTCCAGGGACAAAAGAACCTGCTAAATCCTTAATGCCTGCTTCCTGCTACTACGAAAAGTATCGAAGATGTTTAATAAAAACTCTTTTATTTTTATTTTTTCCCGTGTGACTAGGTCTGTAAAGCTGCTGTGCTGAACTGGGGTTGAATCCCGTGGCTGTGGGAGTGTGTGAGTCCAGCTGGAAGGACCATGCAGCCTTTGTGGGGTCACTTCACCCCTGAGTAGGAGCACTTGGCCCCTCCACGCCTTCCCAGCAGGCAGGATCAGGGCTCTTCATGGACTTTCCACAGTGGACTTTCCCCAGTTCCTTTTCTTGTAGCACATTCCAGTGTGGCTGTGGAATTTCAGCTCCCCTGGGAGTTTTCAGTGACTGCTGGGTGTGTTTGGGGCTGGGACAAGAGCTGCAGCCTTCCCTGGGGCTTCCCTCTGCTGCCCTTCCTGCTTCCATCCCACCCGGATCCAGGCTGGATCCCCGGGCTGGGATGGGATCCAGGCTGGATCCCTGGCTGGGATGGGATCCCCTGGCTGGATCCCCTGGCTGGGATGGGATCCAGGCTGGATCCCCTGGCTGCGATGGGATCCAGGCTGGATCCCCTGGCTGGGATCCAGGCTGGATCCCCTGGCTGCGATGGGATCCCCTGGCTGGATCCCCTGGCTGGGATGGGATCCGGGCTGGATCCCCCGGCTGGGATGGGATCCCCTTGGTGGATCCTCTGGCTGGGATGGGATCTGGGCTGGATCCCCTGGCTGGGATGGGACCCAGGGTAGATCCCCTGGCTGCGGTGGGATCTAGGGAAGCAAAAGGAGCTCAGCTGTTCTTGGGGAGAGCTTTTGGATCCTTAGAAGGGTTGAAACAGCAGGGTGAGGTGGGATGGGGTCCCTCCCCTGTCACCTGTGACACACAAAATGTGACAGCAGCTGGTGGGGAGGAGCAGAGCCAAAGGCTCCAAATCTTCCACTGGAACAGTTTTCCAAGAAGCTCAGTGTGAAGTGGGTGAGAAAGGCCCGTGGGCTTTGCTGGGTGCAGCACAGGGAGGGGTTTGGGTGGGCTGTTCCTGGCTCTGCCAGGCCACGGGGAGCCTTGGAGCCTGTTCACATGCTGGTCCCTGCTGGCCAGGTAAGAACAGGCACAGTGGGACACGGATGGGGAGAAGGGGACACTGCTGGTGCCTGCCTGGATTCCAGCTGTTGGGAATTTGACCCCCAGTAACCTTTGTTGTGAACACTGATGCAGCTCCAAGGAGAATTTGAACAGTAAAGTCAAATTATGGCGCTTTTTCCCGTCCAAATTCCCTCCTTGCCCAGCCCATTTCCCTTGTCTCAAGACCAACAGAAGTGATTTCAGAGTATCCTGTTCCCAGCTGAGTTTGGAAAGCCATCCTAAACCCACAGGTTTCCAAGAGCCAAATTTCTGACTGGAAAAAACATCCAGGACAGCTCCACCTGCAGCTCTCTGCTTCATCTTACCCTGCTATTTTCATCCTGCTGAACCAAGAGGTGGCAGCAATATTCCCTACTAAGACATTTTATGTCTTTTACATTAATATAATGTTTAATTGCAATAATGAGCCATTTTATTTCTAGCCTGAACTGGAACAAACCCAATTTCTCATCACTGCATCAATGTATCTGAAAATCCTGCTTCTAAGTTTCTGGCCTAGCCCAAAAAATCTGGGTTTCCTTTGGCTGCACAGGGTGCTGGACAAAGCAGTAACTGCCAGAATTCAGTGAAGTATTGTGTGTTCAAGCTGTTATTCTGCCCATCAAATATTTTTGGAGAATAAAATGCAGTGGAAAACACATATAGAAAAAAAAGTCAACTTTAGGTCCCTTCCTCACTCTGTTCCTGCCCAGGGATCAAGGCTGAAGTCAAAGCTTCACCTTTATCCCTAAATTCTGCTAAGCACAACATGTAGAGCTACATCAGGTGTAATATTCCAATTCATGTCCAATCTTTTTTTAAGGATAAGCTTCCAAGTTCATCATTCTAGCAGAGCCTGGGCTTTTTCTCCATTTGGGATAAATACATCCTTTTATGAATTTTGAGTTCTATCACCTCTTAATTCCGTGCTCCCTCATCTGGACACTGAATTAAATGCTGAGAACATGAGGTTCTGATCTGCTCCTCTATTGCTCATTATGATTATAGGCAGGGATGGCAGAGCTGCCATTAGTTATTATTCTCCACACTCCCAATTAGAATATTCTGTTTTCTGCTTGTAACTCTGTCAGGCTGAGCTGCTCAGGCTGAATTTTTGCATTTTTTGCTCTCAAGTGAACTCAAATTCTGACGTGAAATATAATGGAAATAAAATTCTTCCAACTTTTGGGGGGCCACAAAAAATATCAGACTCTGACTGTGGATGCTTTCCTATTTATTCCTAATTTTTGCTTCTTGTCTTGTAGGCAGTTTTACATCTAGGACAGAACTTCCAGCAGTTTATTTAGAGTTTGGGGGTTTTTAAGCAATCTTTGTAAGGGTGCTGTAAAAGACTGGAATAAACTAATGATTCTGTTCTTTTTTTAATGCAGGGTTTGAGAGATTAGGGAAAAATCAGGTCTGAACCTGCACAAAAGAGTCAGAGGGAAAAATATTAGCATTTTATAAGTGTTCAGAGCATCAGAAATTGCCTGATTTGATGAAGTTTTGGGGCTTGGAGCAGCCTGGTCTGTGGGAGGTGTCCATGCCCATGGCAGGGGTGGAATGAGATGAGCTTTAAGGTCCCTCCCAACCCAGACCAGTCTGGGATTTTGGGATTTGGGCATTCTATGAGCTACACGGGGCTTTTCAGATCTGTAGCACAAGGATGGACTCTGCTGCTGCAGGGACTTTTGGAATGATATTTTTCCTCCTCTGCAAGGCAAAGGTATTTTCAGTCCCTCCTGACTGCCTCGGTTTGTGAAAGGGCTCACACAAAGCTGCTGGCGGGTGGAGTATTGGGATGAAGTGAGAATTGCAGGTGTTTCTCACCCTGAGCAGAGCAGGGATGGCTCTGTTCACCCCAGATTCCATCCTGGCTCTGTGGGAGGATGGCAGTGCCCGGGCACCCCTGAATTTCTGTCCTGGCTGGAGGTGTCCCTGCAGGGAGAGCAGGGGGAGGAGCAGGGGGCATTTTTTGGCATCTGGGTGTCTGCTTTGAGCCACCCCAGCTCGCTGGCAGGACCCTGAGTCCTCCTGGAAACCCTCCCTTCAAGAATCGCCAGTGGAAGGGATGAACCTCTCCAATGGAGAATCATGACAAATACAGAAATGGGGTTTTTATGTGTTCAGGGCAGTCCCGTTAGGAAGATGAGGAGTCATCCTTTTCAGGATTTTTCCACAGATTGTGTGTTCTGCTCCTGGATGGTGAGAACATCACAGAGTCATCATTTCATCAGGTACATGAGGAGAGGCCTCCCAGTACAGGAAGGAACACAACTCACTTAAATATGCAGAGCTAAAGCCATGAATATTTGTTCTTCTCAGCTCAGCTCCCCAAGTACTCTGGCTAAATATTTCAAGAAATCAGGTTGGACAAGTGGTTCCTCCTTCATTGATCTGTTGTTTCTGGATCAGTTTCTCCACTTGGACAGGAGTTGTGGAAGTCTACTGCAGGGAACTGAGGAGTTTCCTGCCATGAAATTCCAAGTGCTGTGTTGCAGCCTATGGTAATTGGATTATAAAGCAGAGGGAAGGGCAATAAAATCAGCAGCCTCATCAAAGCATCCCTGTAAAATCCCAAGGGGAAGCAGCGAACTGGAGATGGAGTTGAGCTGTGTCTGCCTAGTTTTTATTTATTTATTTATTCTTTTAACCTCTGAATAAGAACAGCAAATTCTTCTTAGCACTGGGATTTAAAAGCTCTGTGTGTGCCTCTTCTAAAGACACCCTTTGCCCTACTTGAACCTAAAACCAAAATAAAATGTGTAGTTTTAGTACTTGAGTGAAAGAAAAAAAATCTCCACGAGATCCTGTATTTTAGAGAAGCTGGAATTTCATTTTAGCTTGCGGGGTTGTCTTTTTGGTCACTCAAGGCTTTATTTTCTCTAAAGAACTATTACATGATAATTGTAATTCATCAAAAATACATTTCAAGCAACCTTTTCATGAGTGTTCACTGATAAAACTGCAAATATTTAAATGCATCTGGGAAATTAACACTGACCAGGAGCCTTTTGGGCTGTTTGTCTGTTCTGAGACTGGAAAATCTTTTGGGTCATTTCTCTGTAGAGCTTGGATCTTCACCAGTGGGATGTCCTGGCATTCCCAGCACACTTCTCCCTGCAGCTTTGGTGTTCCCAGTCCCAGGGGGATGACTGCAGCCCTGGTGGGTGTGTTCCAGTATTGATGGGGTTTCCAGGATGCACTGGTGCCTTTCCCTGCTCGGGTAAAATAGCAGCAGCTTCCCATAAAGTTTGTAATTGCCTTTTAGAGAGCGTTTCCCATCATTCCAACAGTTGCAGGCTAAAGTGTTGCACAGAAACTCGGCATCAGCACTTATGGCAGCTAAGGAGATTGATTAACATTCATAAGGAAAGCAGAGGAGCTTAAAATAAGGAATAAAACAAGCGCTTAATCCTTTGGCCCAGATGGTTTTTGGCATGGCAGATAAAAATGTGGATCTTCCCTAAAAACAGTCTTATCACCGTGGAGGCCCAACCAGGAACACAGACTGGGGACAGAGATCTGGGTGCATCAACAGCAGCAGGGCAGAAGACCCTGCCCTTAGTTTATTTTTCCATTATATATCTGTGGCAAGGTGACCATGGATTGGAGAAGGGTATCGCCACCTCTCCTGTCACATTGGTCCAGGAGGCTGTCATTCAACCTCCCCTTGTCTTGGAGAAAGTATTCATAACATTGCCAATATTTACAAAACATGGTCCTGTGTTTACAATTCACCAGCGTGAGAAACTGCACGTTTCTCCTTTAATATGAACGCTTAGCAAACCAGGAAAATTCATGGCAACATCTCACCCTTTTAAGTATATTAAAAAGAAAACAAAAAAAGAAAAATGAACAATTCTATGACAGGAAAAAAGAGAGAAAAAAAAACCTGTATAAAGTTCACCGACCTTCATTTAGGTGACGGTGTGAGGGCTACATGTTGGTCTGATTCTGCCTTTGCTACCCAGGGTTTCACCCTGAACCCCTTGCAATAACCTGCTCAAAATATCTCGAGCATAGTCTAACATAATTCAACCAACACCCTCATATTTTTAAATTTTTATAAGATACAAGGGAATATACGGTGCAAAAGGCAGGAGCATTCCAAGAAAAATTTAATCACTCAATTCAAAATTCTGAACCCCAAAAGTTCTGTCCCAAAACCACAACCCCCAAACAACATGCACTTTCCCCACAGAGGTCGCAATGGCTACCATACATAAAACTGAGCCATAGCAAACAATTCCTCTGAGTCCATGATTAACAGTCCGCTGGCTCTCAGCATCACACTGCTTCAGTCAGTCCTTGTCCAGCAGCTCCACAGGATCCAAAGTCTCTATGGAGGCCATATAGGAAAAGAGAGGATGCCAGTCCGTGTCCATGTCAATCAGATCTCGAAGAGGCTTCTGTGATGGGTGGCACTAGGGTGGCACAGGGTGCACAAGGTTTCAGGATCAAACAGGATCAGTCCAATGCACCTGAGGCAGCTCAGCAGACTTTCAGCGGCCACCTCCATGGCAAAGATCCCAGAACCTGAGGATAGAGAACTTAGAAAACACAAATTGAGCAATTGACTTTTTCTCAAAGAATGCATGCAACATAGGATGTGGACGTAGAAACCCACTGCAAGGTCCAAGGAAAACTGACCATAGCTATGTGGCAACATCAACACTTCCTACACTTGAGATGATGGCTGTACACCAGCCAGAGAATTTTGCTCTTGTTCTAGAGCTTGGGAAACTGTTTCGTCCCCCTGACGTCTTCGTCTTTTTCTTCGCCTCCGAATTTTCGGGCTTGGCGTGGGCTCAGCATGACCCACTGCCTCGCATGTTTCTGCAGTATGGTCTGGACCCACACCTTGTGCGCAGAAAAACAAGGGAGTCACTTTCTGTGCCTCCTTTTCCTGTTCTCCACTAGGCTGAATATCTGCCTCTGTCTCATGTCCATCATTCTGCCTCTTTTCTGCCGGCTGTGAAGCAGCCGTTGGGGTCATCACCATAGAATCACAGGTGTTTAGAACTGCACAGGTCTGGACCATCTCCAGGATATTAGAAGTCTCCGGAATGGTTTCCAGGAGCCTCTGGCAAGCAGAATTAGCATGGCTTCTTGCTAATTGCTCCAAAATTATCATTGTCAAAGTTACATCCTCGACTCTCGTCTCTAAAAATTGCATCAGACGCGATATAAATTCATTAAAAGCTTCCTCTGGCTTCTGTGCTATGTCTAAGAAGTCTTCCTTTGGGGAGAAGGATAACTTGGTTTTTATCAATGCAGATATCCCTATGTATCTGCACGAACCTAAAACCCTGAAAGAAAAGCCAGCTTGCACATCAGGGCAATCATATTGACTCCTCCCCATAAGTAGGTCAACTCCGACCCCAAACAAGGGATCATCTCGAGGCAGGTGGCTATTTTTGACAGCCATTTGTCCAGCTAGGAATTTCCAATTTCTTTCAAAGGTAGAAACCTGTTGAGGTTCAAGCATCATTGTTGCAAGACCTCTTATTACAAAAGGAAAGATCAGATCCTCAAATTCTGCACTGATCCATTGAATTGCCTCAGTGAAGCTTATATCATCTTCTGCCACGTCCCTTGATAAGGGAAGCGGGACTGCCCATGATGGGTCATCATGGCTATGATGCTGTGGACCCACGTCCACAGCTCCCTGAACTGGCTCGGGCAAAGCTGCATCTTCAGGCAGCAGCTCTCTTAGGTCAGCAGCCTGGTTCACCTGCGGACTAAAAGCCTCATCCGATTTGATGACAGGGAAAGCGTGCACATCAGACAACGCTTTTTCCCCGTTATCATCTCCCACCGCCGACCCGGCCCCGTAGGGGGGGCGGGCGGAGGACAGTGACTCGCTCAGACTCCTCTCTGAGCAGGGGGGCGATTGTCGCGCTGGGCAGGGGGGCGTGGCCGACGGGCCACAGCCTTCAGCTCCTGCCCGGCCAGCCGATGGGTCGGTGGCCAGGTCGGCGGCAGCAGCGGCAGCCGAGAGCCCCTCCCGCTCGGTGCGGGGGGGCATTCCCCGAGCGGCAGGGAGGGGACGCGCGGCGGTGCCGCGCGGCGGCGCGGGGGGGCTGTCCATCGCGGGGGGCCCCGCAGCAGCGGGCAGCGTTGCGCCCAGCCCTCCCCCCGCGGCGCCGGACCGGCACCGGACGCGTGGGGCGGGGCGCGGCGCGGTGGGCGGCGGCGGCGGCTCCGCTGCGGGCACCGCACAGACCGCCGGCGGCGGCGACCCCGCGCACAGCATTTGGCGCGGCGGGGGGACGGGGCAAGGAGGGGCCGTCCCCGCCGCTCTCGCCTGCCGAATCCTGCGCGGAGCAGGTCGCGGCGGGGCGGGGCGGGCCGGGGAGGCGGCGGCAGGGGGCGGCGCCGGCAGCGCCAGGGGCGGCGCGCACGGCGGCCCCCCCGGCTCCCCGCAGGGGGCCCGAGGCGGCGCGGCTCCGCGCGGCAGCTGCAGGGCGGACCCCGCAGCGGTGGCGGGCAGCGGGGGGGTCGCCGCGGCACGGCGGCCCGGGGCGGCGCGGGCGATCCCCCGCGCTCGGCGTGGGACCCGATGCCGAGCGCTCCGCCCCCTCGGCACCCCAGCTCCCCGCCCGGCAAACCGCGCGGGGAGCGGACCGAAAAAGGCTTCCCCGCCCTTCCAAAAACCCCGCTGGGCGCGCCCAACCCCCGACATGGGGGTGGGGGTCTCCTGCATCGGCTCTAACCCTGCATGAGAGCAATCCTCGTCAGAATCGACGGAGCTCACAGGGGAGCCAGTCCTGCTTCCTGTCGAAAGCCCAGAATCAACTTCAAAGTCCTCTCCAGCCTCTTTTAGAAGTGGGAAGACTGTTGTCCATGCCCGTAAAAGAGTGCCTGCCTTAGAGTTTCCGTCAAGGACGGCAGAGAAAAGGCTTTTTCCCAGGGTTCTCCATGGGCCAATATAAAGTGCCTTTTCAGCAGTATAAAAAATTCCAAGTTTCTTTCCCCAGCTAAATAGTTCTCTCACGTGTTTCCTGGTTAAGTCAGCGTCACAGGACAACAAAAAGGAGTGGAGCAGTTCCATCATCAATCGTTCCTCTGAGAACATCGTGGGTTTCTTCTTTTTGCAGCTGTAGAAGGCAGATTTTTTTTTTTTTTTTTTTTTTTTCTTTCCTCACTAGCTTGCAACTTGACCACGTTGGGCGCCAGTTATCACCGTGGAGGCCCAACCAGGAACACAGACTGGGGACAGAGATCTGGGTGCATCAACAGCAGCAGGGCAGAAGACCCTGCCCTTAGTTTATTTTTCCATTATATATCTGTGGCAAGGTGACCATGGATTGGAGAAGGGTATCGCCACCTCTCCTGTCACATTGGTCCAGGAGGCTGTCATTCAACCTCCCCTTGTCTTGGAGAAAGTATTCATAACATTGCCAATATTTACAAAACATGGTCCTGTGTTTACAATTCACCAGCGTGAGAAACTGCACGTTTCTCCTTTAATATGAACGCTTAGCAAACCAGGAAAATTCATGGCAACACAGTCTCCCCCCATCTTCCTTCCAGCAAGGAAATCTGACACAGTTCCAGCCACAAATCCGCTCTCGCTTTTTGGGGTGTGACTCAGTATTTTGGACCTTCTCAGCAGCCTGGTGGACACCGGGAGCTGCTGGAGGGAGATCCCTGTGCTCAGTGTCCAGGGGTTTCTCCATGACTGCCCGTGGATCTGTGTAGATCATTCCAAGCTCCACATCTTCCAGAGGGATCCCTGTGCTCACCCAGGGCCGTTCTTGCACAGTTCCTGAGGTGATTTGGGATTTGCTCAATCCTGTGCAGGTCCTTCATTCCAAGCTCCACATCTTCCAGAGGGATCCCTGTGCTCACCCAGGGCCGTTCTTGCACAGTTCCTGAGGGGATTTGGGATTTGCTCAATCCTGTGCAGATCCTTCATTCCAAGCTCCACATCTTCCAGAGGGATCCCTGTGCTCACCCAGGGCTGTTCTTGCACAGTTCCCGAGGTTATTTGGGATTTGCTCAATCCTGTGCGCCGGTGAAGGCACAGTTGGAGCTGGCTGGAGTTGTTAAACCCTTGGAGCACATCCGTGCCTGCCTCAGGAGCTGGGATCATCCACTCTTCCCGATGAAAAACCCTCTGGAAGGGCCTGGCTCCCCTGCAGCTCGGCTTGCTGCAGATCTCCATGGGCCCGTGGGAAAGAGGCATTTCACAGCTCGTTAAATATAGAGGGTACCTACAAATGTAGCCCAGTTACCTCTCACTGGAGGTGCTCCCAACCAAGAGGAAGTGACAACCGAGCCTTCACACTCTTTAATTATAGCAGCCTTTACATAACAGTGTCAGATAAATGTGTTTTAGGATAGGTGGCACCTCGCTTCCTCCAGAACTGTCAAATTAGACCAGACTAATTTATTACTTGAAATTCCAAGGATTAAGGCACGCCGTCCACCCAGTCTGTTCGAATAAAACCTGAAAATTCACCAAATCCTCTGTGCCAGGATACAGCCCAAACAGCACAATCCTCCTTTCTTTTGAAACAGAAATACACCCCTATTCCTCTGGTGGCTTCAAGGACTCCCAAGTCCCACAAATGCCATCCCATCCTGCTGGAAAACAGGGTTAGAGGGGATTTTGGGAGGCTCTCCTGGCCGTGCCTCCACCCAAGGCAGAAGCTGCTGTCACTGCACCAGTCTTACCTAATCTCTATTATAAAACAGAGGAGGAGGGAGAGAGGCAGAGAAATTGCTTTAGAGGGAGAAGGGGCAAGGAGTGGGGCTGTGCCAAGTAATTTAGGGGAGTGAGGAACTGGCCTCCTTCCCATGGATGGAAGCAGGGTGGATTGCTGGAGACTGCTGACAGTCCTTTCCCTTTCTATTAATGAAATCCATCCCTGGGTCCTTCTGCTGAGGTCAACAAGAGCAGCTCTCCATAGGGGAGAGCAATTTTCTTCAGCAGGCCCCGGAATCCAGGCCGGGGAAGATGAAACCCAAAGTTAGTGTTTCATGGGGAGGATGTTGATGGAGAGTGTGGGTTTTGGAGCCCTCTGTGTGCTGGAAGGAGCGGATCCATACCCAACCCTGCTCTTAATGCAACCACTCATGCTCCTTGCTAATGTGCCCTTGCCTCTGGGGAGGTTTTGCCTCATTATCCCTAAGTAATGCCCAGAATCCAGGAGCAGGACCTGATGTAGAGGCTGTAAAGGACTTGGCTGTGCTGGTGTTGGGGTTTTGCTGCCTCAGGGTTGATATTCCTGTCGCTCCCCCACAGCAGCAGGAGAAGAGGCAGCGCTGCTGCTCCACACGGCCAAATCCCAGGTGGAAGTGGAATTTGTTGGAGTCGGGAGAAGGGAGAAGTTGCTGACTCCCATCCCGGCTTGGCGCAGTGCGGTGCCGAGGCGTTCCCTTGCCTTGGCAATCTGGATCCTGCGCATTTATTTATTCCAGCAGCACTTCAGTGTGTTTATGCAAATAGTTCATTGCTCCAGCTCCTGAAAGAACCACACAAGTGCTGTCATTTGATTGAGGAATCATTAGATCGGGCTGGAAATAAAATTTTCTCTGGTTCTGTATTCACGCCCTCGGAAAAAAAACCCCAGTGTTCCCACATTTGGGTAGCGCAGGACTGACTAAATAATGGATATTTTGGGAGAGATGGATACACGTCTCAGAGAGATTTCCTTTGTACTCTAATTAAAAATAAAGAGGATGTGAATAATCTCTAATGGCAGCAGAGTATTTGGAGGAAGCCAAGTATTTTGAAGGACTGTGGATACTCAAAGTGTTCTCACTTCCGAGCCCTTCTCTTTCCCCCACCTCCAAGCTGAAGATATTTTAGTCTGGTTTATATCCTCAGTGACTTGTTGGGCATTAAAAGTTTTGGATGACTCGTGGTCTCTCTTTACATCTCCTTCAAAATCTCCTGTGCCCTTGGAAACGTGGAGTTGTGGGCTCCGATTAACATCATCAATGAATGCTATTAAAAAATGAATAATGCAGCAACTGAAGCCATTTTAAAAAATGCCATTTTTTTAAAGGTTAGACTTTACCAAGGCTCAATCAGCTCTGTAACCATTCCATGTTTTCAGCAGGTCGTTCCTGTAGTGTTGGCCAGTGCTCTGAACACTGAAATTCCCTGCTGGATAATATCAGCTCCATTCAGCCCCCCGTTTCCTCAGCATATTTATTATATTTATATTACTTCCCAGACAACTTAAAAGAGCTGGATATCTTCCTCACCTCAATGTGTGTTTCTTGGATAAATTACGTCATAATATTCAAAAAAGCCTTTGATTTAGAATTCCTCTGTATTACAGGGATTTGTATTTTTATAGCATCTTTTAGGAGCCTTTTGAGTTGAGTCATTAAATACATATTTTTAATAATCTCTGTGTCTTAAAAGGATAGTGTGAAATGTAAGGACTGGAAATCAAATAGAGATTCCCCTGACTTCTGAATTAAGTCGTTTTATTACAAATCTATGTGGAGCTCACTTTTTCCTCCTTCATCTTGTGATTTCACAGCCTTTTATTTATTTTTTTTTTTTAATTCTGAGTAGACCAATGATTTTTGTAGTTGATTCTTTCAATCCGGAACATCACAGGTCTTCAAGAACTCTGTAGAACAAGCTGCAAAAATTAACTCCTGGACTGGGAGTTTTCTGAACATTTCAAAGATTGTCTTAAAAGCTGAGTTCTCCTCTGTGAGAATTAGTAAATTGGGAATAAGACTTAGCATTACTCAGGGGAAATTCCAGTTGAATTTGTAAGAAACTGTGAGTATGGGAATATTCACAAGAATAAAACTTTGGCTTTGCTTCAGGTGTCTGTTGGACACTTCCCATAAAAGTGGGAACTTTGCAGAACTGAGGGAAGCTTTTGAAAGGAATAGTGGATGAAGCAAATGGAAAACACAAATAGGAAGCATTTGTGAAACTGCAGTGTTGTTGAAGATGAGATTTTAAATAATTGTTTTAATAAGGATAGGAAGTGAATTGTAAATTAGTTCTGTCATTAGTGTTTAATTATTTATTGACTTTTTAATCACGTAGTGTTACACCAGAAGTTTAATTTGTAGAGCTCCACTAGGAACCTGTTTAGAGGTTTTGTTTTTTAATTTAGTTGTAAATTAGGTTCAAACTTCTGTTCTAATTCTTGGTGTTTAGAATTTGGTTTTCTTGTTTCCAGATATTGTGTGTGTGTGTGTTTTCTGTTAATTCCTGGTGTTTAGTCATAGTGTGTTCTGGGTTTAATTGTTTGCAAATATTGTTTGGGGAGTGGACGGATGGTTTTCCTTGGAAACCACCTGCTGTTGTCTGGAATCTTGAAGAAGCAAGCCTGTATTTTATTGTAAATAAATCACGGAATTGGGCTGGAAGGGCCCTCTGGAGACCATCCAGTCTAACCAGTGTCACCTGGAGCAGGTGACACAGGAGTGTGTCCAGGTGTTTGGAATGACTCTGGGCAGCAGTTCCAGTGCTCTGCCACCCTCACGGAAAGATGTTTTTCCTCATGTTGAGCTGAAAGTTGTGTTTTATTTTACGGCCATTGCTCCTCAACCTGTCCCTGACACAACTGAACGGAGCCTGGCACCAGCATATTTTGGAGATATTTATATGCATTAATGACATTTTACCTCCGTCTTCTCTAGACTATACGGTATTGTTTGGTGTAAACCAGTTTTATTGTAAATAAGCACGGGACCCGCCGTGTTGGCCGCCGCCATCGGCCCGTGAGGCGCCGTGAGGCGGCGCCCGCGCGCAGCGCTGCTCGCGGCCGGCGCGTCCCAGCCAATGGCGCGGCGGCGGCGGCGCGTCCCAGCCAATGGCGCGGCGGCGGCGGCGCGGCTCAGCCAATGGGGGGCGGCGGCGCGGCGGGCGGGAAGCAGCGGGGCGGGCGGGGGGAGGCGGCGCCGCCGCAGCGCTCAGGGAGCTCGGCCCCGCCGCCTCACCGCGCTCCGCCGCCGCGCTCCCCGGCCCTCCGGCCCCGCACCGGCCCCCGCAGCGGCTCTCCATGTACGACAACTTGTACCTGCATGGGTTTGAAGACTCGGAGGCGGTGAGTGCCGCGGGAGCGGGGCAGGGGGCGCGCAGAGCCGCACGGGCGGGCTGGGTGTCTGCGCTGCGGGCGAGGCACCGGGGGGTGACCCTGTGCTGCCCCAGAGATGCCGGGACGGGCTGCTGTGGTTCCCTAGGGAATTATCGCTCCCCGGCATCCCTCGAAAAATGGTTCTGCGGCAGCACAGAGCCCGCGGTGCCGTGGTCAGACGCCTCGGTTTGGGAGCGTTCCCCGCCGGTGTCCCCGTGGGTGTTTTTCGGCACCCGGGAGAATGGCCGGGCTCGCCGCGGCGGTGGACACGCCGTTCCATATTAAACAGGGCTCCGTTACATAAGGCGTTGTGGACAGCTCGTAAAATACACAGATAACAACATAATATAGAGTGTACGTCAATGCAGACGTATGTATGGTATGATGTGGTGTTCTCAGGAGAATGGATGGGTCCTGTAGGGCTCCGGATGAGGAATTTTTTCCTGCCTGTGTCAGTGTTGGTCTGGAAGTGCAGTCCCTCTTAAGTGTTGCCTCACTTGTTTTAGCATCCTTTTATTTCAGCGAGAGAGGAGCAACAACTCTGTAAAATTGACATTAATGCAGTGCACCATGTTGAGAGGAAATACTGTATATTGGAATCCCTCTGAACTGGGTATATGAATTATTTCAAAGCTGTGTTGCTTAGAAGCCTAGAATGGTTTGGGTTGAAAGGGTTTAAAGCTCATCTCACGGGCAGGGAGACCTTCCATTATCCCAGGTCACTCCAAGCCCCATCCAGCCTGGCCTTGGACACTTCCAGGAATGAGGAAATGCTTTGGGTCAGTTTAGAAATTCCTGCCCTTTTGGTATATATGTGTTAAGTTTCCCTTTGGGTTCTCTCTTGCTGCTCACAAGCTGCCAGGCCAAGTGCAGATGAGTGTGTTGGTTCCTTCAGGGATGTGTTTTGGGATTTACTGGATGTTTCTGTGAACCAGACAAAGCACGAGTCCTTGGGAGCTGTTCTCCATTCCCGGGTCTGTCTTGCACTGGTTTAATGTCTTTCAGCAAAGTCTGATGATGCTCTTAAGAAGACAGCTTCAAAGTGCACTGTTAGGACTGAAAAAATTGAGTTGCTGGATAGTGGTCGGTGTGGAAGAAATGTGTTGTTTACAAAAGTTCACCAGATAATGCAGGTAAATGTGTGGTGGGTTTAAAGGTGCTTCTGAGATGCTCAACTCCGTGCATTCCCAGAATCGCAGGGGATTGGAAGGGACCTCTGGAGCTCATCCTGTCCAACCCGCTGCCAAGGCAGGGTCCCCTGGAGCTGGTGACAGAGGAGCGCATCCAGGTGGGTCTGGAATGGCTCAGAAGGAGACCCCACACCCTCCCTGGACAGAGTTCAGTGCTTGGCCACCCTCCATGGAGAGAAGTTCCTTCTCACGCTGAGGTGGAATTTCTTGTGGTTTAGTTCATATTTCAGTAAACCCTGGTGATCTCTTCCAAAAATGGAAAAAGCAGCTTTAATGGCAGCAGAGACCTACCTGTTGCTCAAACATCTGGGTTAGGATTTGTGCTGGAGGAATTGTGTTTCTAGATGAGAGGAACGTGGTCTTCAGATGTCCACTTTGAAGGACTGGGATGAAGAAGTCATTTCCAGATTCCTTAATACTCTCTTAAGCAGTTTATGATAATGCAGTTTTACAGCTTTTTAAATTTTACAGCCTCTCTGTAACTGAGAATGCTTTTGACAGACCTAATTTCCAGAATCAGAGGAATATGTGAGAACCTCCCTCTCCTTAATAAAAATACCCCAAACCCTAAAAGCGATCTGGATCTCCCAGTTGTGTGAAAAACTGGAGGCCATAAACCCCAAAGGCTCAGACACAAAGCAGTTAAAATTCCCCGAGTGTCTGTTTGCTTTATGCTCCTGAACCACTCGCTTAAAACATTAAACCTTATTATTTTAGCTCCTGACTCAGGGATTGGGAATGCCTGCTGAGACAATATCCTGGCAGACAGGTAGTGGGGATGGGTCACACGAGTGCCACTTTCTGGCCGGAGAGAAGCAAGGGAGAGAACTGAGACAGTGGAAAACAAATTGTGGTGGAATTCCGGTTCCCTGCGGTGGAGAGCAAATAACTGTGAGCGTGCGGAGATGAAAGCAGGGCCTCTGCATTGTTCTGGTCTAGGACCTGGAAGGCTCCTCCGAGAGCTGGAGCAGCCCCGGGCTTGGATCCTCCTTCCTCCCCTGAAGCCCCGGGAGCTGGGAGGGAGGGCTGGTGCTAATTGCAGCGCTTCCAGCACGGAATCAACCACAGCCACATGAGTCACTGGCACGGGAATGTCTGCCTGAAGTGGGCATTTGCCCTCATAAAACCCATCCAGCCTTTCTGCAGAGCGCAGCTCGAATTTGCATTAAAGGCAGAAGTGAATGGGCAGTGAGTGGCACTTACCCCACTTATGCTCACTTTTGGAAAGGTACTGTCAAATTTATTTCTAATTTCTCCTGATTCACTGCTCAGAGAAGACCAGGAGAAGGGTGCAGGTGAAATTCTTCTGTTAAAACCAGCAACAAACATATTTTTTGACAGTGAACAGATACTTGTAACAGCAACTCTTACTATCATGTGTTTGTGTGTGTACATATATATAAAACATGCAAAAATACCATTTTTATCGATGATATATAAAGAAATGAGTGTGTGCATGGTATTACAGTCCATTACCAGCTGCGATGATTAACGTGAAGTAGAAGGTGCAGTAGCTGGTGTGAGGCTTTTTGGAGGAGGAAAATTACACTGCTGAAGCTGAGAAAAACTCCCAGTGATTGTAGATAAAAAGTCATTTCCACGCTGAGGAAAGAGGTGCAGGGATATGGAAGTGAACAAGTTCTGCAGGGACAAGTGTCTTGCCAGGAGCACAGAAAGATGGAGAGTGCATCACCATAGGGAGAAACACCTTCCCACTGAAGATTTTTGCCTTGCTTGTTGTCCTGTCTTGTGAGTTTTTGATTTTTAGGCCTTTTTGAAAATTCTTTGGGTAGTTCTAAACCGGGTCACCCTTTGGGGAATTAAAGCTTGTTTGCCTTGTAGGGAAGTATTTCACATTCTTGATCACAAGAGGATATAAAAGCCCATTAGCACAGGGGCTTAAGGCAGTGAGATCCCTCGGGTAAGCAAATAATAAATGAATCTTGTTTTACCTTTCACAGTTGGGAACTCATTGTGCTGGGTCTGTGGTGGGGAGAGATTGGAATGCTGCTCCATGCACCAGTCCAGAGTTTCTCTTTGATTTCAGGAAAGACTCCACCTTTTTCAGAAACAAACTTCAATGAAACCTTTCCATAAGAGATGGCTTTTTGCTCCTGTAAAGTTATATTTCCATTAAAGCAGCATGTCATTAAAAAATTATCTAGAGGAGTTAGCCACAACTACCCTGTGATACAGAGTGCATTGCAGCCCCAGGAATAAAACCTGGCTCGGGTCAGTGTGTTGCACCTGCAGAACTGTCACAACAGCCCCTTTTAGGTTGTTGGCTGATATTTATCCCCTCAGAACAACACCTGAGCACACAGAGCACCTTTCCTCACCTCTGGGGTGTCGGTTTAAGGCTCCTCAGCACGTGGGAGGCTTTATTGGGGTACTTCAGTGCCTTAGCGGGAGGAGTGCCCGGATAGGGATGTTCAGCTCGGCTCTGCACCAGGCACGGAGCGAGCAGGGACCGGCACAGGGGTCAGCGAGGGGCTGGGGTCAGCGAGGGGCTGGGGTCAGCGAGGGGCCGGCACAGTGGGGTCAGCGAGGGGCTGGGGTCAGCGAGGGGCTGGGGTCAGCGAGGGGCCGGGTGTGGGGTCAGCGAGGGGCCGGGCTGGGAAGCGCTGGGAGGGGCCGGGCATTGAGGGAGGGCAGGGTGCCAGCGCTGCACTGAGCCAGTGACAGCCCCAGGAGCCACAGACATACCCCGTGCGTTTTCCCTTGGTCATCCAGTGCTTCCCAGGCAAGGCAGCTCTGCCTCCTCCTGTCCCAGCCATTTAAAAAGGCGTTTCTCTCATGCCTTCGTCTTCCACCTGGGATTTTGGTAGGGAAGTTCTTATTGAGGTATTGATTGGATTTCCATTCCTCTGACCCCTAAAGGAGATGGGATGGTGGCTTTGCTTGCACTCTGTATCCCTGCTGTAGTAGGTTTTTTTAGTAACTTCTTTTAGTTATTTGCTCTTTGCCCAGCATTTCCTCCTCTCCTGAGACCTCTTTTAGCTGTTTGACCTGCATCTAACCCTGCCTGGCTTCCCCTGGCATGCACAGCCTCCCTGCCACTGCTGGTACCAGCGCAGGCTCTCAGTTCACCAGGGACGCAGCACTTTGCTGTCCTGCTGTGTCAGCCAGGGTGCTGCCCTTCTGTGCAACTTCAGACTCTCTCACCGAGAGTTAGAGGAACTTGTGGTGGGATTCATGCCCACAAAGTATTTTAGATCCTGAAAGCCCTTTGGTGTTTATAGGGATTAAGCACCAGTGAGATCGACCCTGGTAATTAATGGTCCCAGTTTGCCATAAGAAGGGCCCTGAGCAGGGCTGTTTGTGATGCTGCATTATTCTAGGGTTTGTCTCCAGTTACTCCCTACAATTCTTGAGAGCATTGCTGAGAATTTTTAGGAACAATGTGATGGGAATAGTGGGAAAACACATTTGTTCCACTATGTGAATGGTCAGCACGGTGTTTTGAGCACACTGTACTCCCCTGCTTTTTCAGTGCCATTGCTCCTCAAACCTGTCATTGCTTCTGCTGCCAGCGCACACTTCTCGCATGGCACCTGAGGCAAGAAGGTCTCCGTGTGCTGCCCAAGCAGAAATAGTGATTATAGAAAAACAAACCTTGAGTATAGAAGATCAGATATTGATTGGATTTATGTCTGGTGCCTCTGTGATCGCTAAAGGGGGAGGAGAGGTGGGCTTTGCCTGCTCTGTACGTCTCAGTTGTTGTGGGTTGAGTAACAATCAAAATGTGTATTTAGAAGTGGTTTTTGTGCTGTCTGTTCAGTTATCATGTACTGGGTTTTGCAGCACCCAGTTCATTCTGTAGAACATCTTTGTACAGCAGGCAGCCAAGACCAAGCTTTATCCAGCTGCCAGATAAAACCTGGGACTTCAGTGGGGTCGGTTAGGAAGGTTTTCAGTGCTTATTGGGTGCATCATGTCAAGCTGAAGGCTGAGGGTTACTAGTTGAGATCTGACGGTCTTTTTATGTGTCTTGATGGATTTGCAGGCAGGGACACCCTCCTGTATCCTGGGTTGCTCCAAGGCCTGTCCAGCCTGGCTTTGAACATTTCCAGGGGTGGAGCAGCCACAGTTTCTCTGTGCCAGGGCCTGCCCATGCTCCCAGGGAAGGACTTTTACCATGGATGTGAACTGGGAGAAGTGTCTGCAGTGCCAGTGATTTGCCAGAGACACCCAGCTTCTCTTGGAGCTTCACTGCTCTTAATTTCCCCATTTCAATTCGTGCAGTTTCTAATGTTTAATCCAAAAAGGCTGAGTGATGTCAGGACCTAGACGTGCAGAATCTTTTGCCTAACCACTTATCTACTTGCTGCTTGTTTATGTAGGATTTTTAGTTTCAGATGTGTGCTAAACTCTGCCTTGGTTAGGACAATAATCAATATTTTCTAACAAAAAGAGATCCTCTGCCCATTATGCCTCCTGAATTCTCATTGAAATTTGGCTTTCCTTGGTCAAAGCTTTTGTGTATTTTTGACAGTTTCAAATCTGTTTTCATTTCTATTAGCCCTTAATAGACTGCCTTGACTAATGAATCATCAGCTGCTGATATTTATCTTGTGTGGAAAGGGCTGCCTGAGAGGGCTGGAAGGTGGTTTGTTTGGGGGTTTGCTGGGGTGGTTTTGCTTAGATTTTCATCCTAAAATATCCAAAGTTCTACTACTACAGCATTAGCTATGCTTGCCTTGTTTTGTGCTCTTGTGAGGATGGTTTTCTGTCTGACTCAGATCTTCTGTTCGTTAAATGCCACATTGTGATTTGATAGTATAGTAGTCAAATAAAGCACTCAGTAAGAATCATAAGTCATTTTTATAAATTGCTGCTTGCTGTTTCCATAGAGGTGCTTTTTTTATACCAGAATACCAGAAATACATTGAAATAAAAAAAAAAAAGAAAAGCTTCACGTCATCTAAACAAGAGATATAATGAGGAATAGGTAACAGAAGTGGATAATTTTGTGTTTTCAGTTCCAGCTGCAGGTCAGAGCTCAGCTGGTGGGACAGGGTGTGGTTGCTGAAACTGTGAGTTCATATGGAGCACTAAGGTGTGTGATTTTAACTGTGTCTTTATCCTGCTTTTGGATTCCTTCTGCTGAACTCCTGGCTGCTGTGGAGTGCAGCCAAACCCACAGGGCCCTCTCAGCACCGAGCTGCTCCTGGATTGCAGATTGCTCTCCAAATTGCCCAGTGCTTAGCGAAATGCTGCTGCTGGGAAGTGGCAGCAGCTCTCCCCGGGCTCAAGGGCATTGCAGGAATGTGGCTCTTGGTGCTGAAGGAGCACATCACAGAAATAATAAATAACAAGGGGAGAAGCTTAACCTAGGATTTGTTGATGCCACGGGTTGCTTCCGTATCTCCCAAAAACATGCTCTGCTTGGGAGACCCTGAGCTGTTGGATGTTTTCCCTTGGAGCATGCATTTGTAGAGATAGGAGAGCCTGATCTTCCAAATCAGCACTTTACCCAAATGCAGATTGCTTTACAAACAGGACAACTGTTTGTGGTCATTTGGACTCCAGTGAGTAATTCCAAAATGTCATTTAGCTGGCGGAGTGCTGAGTTCCGTGGGGATCGCAGGTGGTGTCAGGATTTGCTTGCAGCCTCTCCTCAGCTCTGGTTTGTATTTTTCCACAGTGCTTTGTCACTGGTTTTCATGCCAGCAGTGAACTGGTTTCAGTTCTAGAGTGTCTTCTTTTGCCATGTCCTTTCCTTTTTTTCACATCTCAGCATAAATATCCATTCAGGTGCAATATGTGGAGCACAGTGAGCAGCTTTGTTTGTCTGCCCCACGGTGCTGATCAAGTAGACTGGAGTTTGGATTTGGAGGATATTCCAATGTCCAGAGCCAGCCAAGCTTTTCCACCAGCTGGAGGAAGCCAGCAGTGCCTGAATTTCTGAATGCACAACACGGATTTACAAGGATGTAAATCTGCTTTTTCTGTTTCTCTCGACAGCCGTGTCAGAAGGGGTTTGAAATGTCCTGAGGAAAGGACTCAGAAAGAGCAGTGGTGGCTACAGGCTCTACTCTGCTCCTCAGGAGGGTTTCAATTTTCACAAGGGCAAGGGAGAGCAAGAAAACCCCTGGAGAAGAGGACAAGGGGCTGCTCTTCTGATCTGGTTTGTTTGGGTTTTCTTTCCCTAAAAAGTCACATAGGACAGAGGCTCCATAAGTTACAGAAATGGAGCTATTTGGTTGTGCTGCTGCTCCAGCATGGGGAATGCAGCCTGGCAGGGATTTGATTTATTACAGCAACAAGGGAGAAATCATGAGGAAAAAACACTCTCTATCATCGTGCTGAGTACTGGAGTGCTGAAGTGTGTTTGAACGAGCTGCTAATGCTTCATATAAAACTTCACAAGCCTTTCTATTTTGAGAGAATTCTGCTTATACCAAATATATTTTCCCTGTGAGTCCTCCCTTGGTTTTTCCCTGTGCTGGGACATTTCCCTGCCAATAGACTCTGCTCAGCTCATTTGTGCTTTGTTTCCTCCCAGGGGCTGCGTGTCCTTGGTGGAGTGGCATCACAGTCAGTGATGGCATTGGCAGCAATTAATAATTTCTGAATATTTCTAGTGTAGGTAATCTTGTGTTTCCTTGGGAAGTGTGTTGCTGTGGTTGCTCTCGGTGTGGAGGAGGCTGGAGGATTTAGTTTTTAGTAGCAATGCCCTTTATGGCTGGAAAGAAGCCCTCAGCCCTCATGGGCCAGGCTCTAGGGTGAGGTGGCCAAGGCATCCTCCCTGTCCCTTTTCTTGTTCTCAGAGCCAGGTACAACCTGAATACCCCTGAACTAACAGTTCAAACTTTATCACAGCCTTTAATCTCTTAGAATTAAATCGGGTTTCTAATGGTTACTCCCCTGTGCTGCTGCTTTATAAACATCTCCTTTCCATGCACGATTTCTTGGCAATATTTTAACCCCCATTCCCACCATGGCTGGTGGATTCCCTGAAGAATGTCTCTCTCTTGCTTGGGAAAATGATGTGTTCTGACAAATCGTCAGTTAATCTGTGACATATAGGTGATGAGATACCATCATAAAATTTTATGTTCCAGGATAATTAGTGGTGAGCTCATCAGGTCCTGACAAAACAAGCCCCAAGCATCACACATAGGCAGGGATGTTTCAATTATGACCAGGAACTGGAAAATCTCACTGAGGAAAAAGCCAGTGGCAGCCTGGCCCTGCCTCTGGCAGCTGTGAGACACCTCAGAGCAGCTCCCGGCACCCAGGGCTCCATCCTGAACTGTGGTAAAGCTCAGGAACAAAGCTGCCACGCCCCAGGGGTGACAATCCCACGGAAATCAGTGTCTGAGGGACACCACGCTAGGAGAGGAGCTGGCTGGGGCTCTGCAGGCTCTCACCTGCCCACGAGCCTCCAGGGGAGATTTCTCCAGTGTGGGACACAACCAAGCTGGCAGCTCATGTTCTGTAGGCAACACTGCTTGAACCAAAATGTGCCACTGCAGTGCCTGTTGCAACAAGAGGAGTGGGTAAAACTGCTTCAAAGTTTATTTATTTCCAAAGTTTTGGACAAGTAAGAGAAGTAGCTTTGTCTCCACCGTGGGGCTTGTTCTGGTTAAAATGTTCTCAAGATGTTTTTGCGTGCCATAAAGCAGGAATGTTGGAGCTCTGCACTTGTTATCGATCTCTTATTGGAAAATGAACGGGGTATTGATGGATGGAAAAACAGACAAATGAGTTTTCCTTTGCCTCCCTCCATTTTTCCATGCTATTACAGCAGTCTGTTGATTTTTGCTTGCTGCCCCAAGGAGCAGAGTGGCAGTAAGTGCAAGAGTGCACTGCTGAGTAGCTCCTGTGTTCTGCCTGGAGTGGATTCACTTCAGGAATGCATTAAGTGATATTTCCCTTTAATAGATCTGTGTAAACATGCAGTGTGAGTGGGAGTCTGGGAGGAAAGGAGCCACACTCTGCAATATTTCCCCTTACACGTTCAAAATTCATGCACTGGTGGTGGGTACGGAGAAGTTGTTCTGAGAGGTTGGCTTAGGCCTTCAGACTTGCCATTGGATGTCCTTTTAGTGCTGATGCTGAAGATGTTTTGTCTGTTAGAATATTTAGAAACCTTGTTAAAAGTTTAGCTTCACTCCTCTGTACTGAATGTATCACATGGGAATCTTTACTTTTTGTTGGCTTTCTTGGAATGCCAGGGTGGTTTGGGTAGAAAGGCACCTTAAAGCCCAGCCAGTTCCACGGGCAGGGACACCTTCCACCGTCCCAGAGCCCCATCCAACCTGGCCTTGCACCCTTCCAGACACAGGACAGCCACAGTTTCTCTCAGCAGCCCCTGGTGCTTGGATGTAACACACAAACCCATCAGATTCCACAGACTCTGTGTTGTCTGCAGGAGGAAGCTTCTGTCCTGTGATTTCTTATTCAGGTTCTCTGCATGCAGGTGGTGCCTGCTGAGGGGGAGGATGCCTTCAAAGGGATGTAACTCTACACAGTTATTTTGTGTCTTCCTTCACAAGCAAGAATTTATTCTATAAAAGATGTATGAGATCTCTTTGGTATTAGAATGGAATGTTTTACATTCCACAACAACGTGTAATTATTCATAAAGCTTGTCTGCCTTTCTTCTGGATGGTCTGATCTCATACAGGTAAAGAAATCCCAGTTGTATCCTCAGAGTAACAACCACAACAATGCAAATAAATACGAACACCGCAGTGTCGTTTTGCAGAGAACTGAGCACTGAAGAGATCTCTCCAAAGGCACCACAGCTTTTCAGGCTGGCTTTGCTGAACATTTTCAAAGCAGTTAAAACAGAAATACATGTGCCTTGAAATCTGAAATTTGGGGCCAGAACTGAACAGAGGGATAAACCCAAACGTAGGTTTCAGAGGAGCTGCACTGATGTATTTCAATGAAGTGCAGCCCAAAAGTCCTGATGGCTGCACGTTTCTTTCAGCTGTTAAATAATTCCTCCCTTTGCCTTTTCACCCAAGTGCAGTTGCTGCATTACTTGCAAAAATAAAGAAAAAGGAGAAAAAGCCACTTCCCAGCAGCTGGGAGCTGAAGCAGCTTTCTCCCATCACAGTTTTCAGGAAGGCAGTCAGCCAAGTGTTTTGCCAAGTGGCTGCTGCCTGCCTGGGTCCTGCTGCACTCTCTGGAGAGCTGAGGGACTTGGGGGGGATTTGTGTTCATTTTTTTAGCTCCTTTCTCTTAGAGCAATCCCTGTGTGCCTGTTCCGGAGTTGTGATGGTGCTGCTGCCTCGGAGCCTGGCTGAGGCGCTGCCCGAGGGGAGGAGGGAGGCTCGTCCTGCTCCTCTCCGGTTTTCCGGAGACCCGAGGGAGCTGGGCAGGCTGCACAGAGCAGCCCCTCCTCCCGAAGGCTCAGCACGGTTCTCCTCTCGTTTGTTCGTGTCCCTTAGCTAATCTGGGGATGTCAGCAGTGTGCCTTGCACAGCTCTGTGCACGTTTTGGGATGAGCTGCAGGATGGAGGTGGGGAAGGGGCAGTGTCAGGGCAGCACCGCGATGCAGACACAAATGTGAGCAGGAGCCAGCTCGAATCCTGCCTGTGCCTGTGATGATGCTCTGTGCTCACTCTGCACTTCCGTGCGGGAAAAGATGTGCAGGGGGCAGGAGCTTAACAGGAATGCAGGAATCATGGAATGGCCTGGGAGAGCCCTTGAAGCTCTTCTTCCACCCTCTGCCATGGGCAGGGTCACCTTCCACTCCAGGCTCTGTCAGACCTGGCCTTGCAGGCGTCCAGGGATGGGGCAGCCACAGCTTCTCTGGGCAGTCTTCCTGGAGGGAGAGGTACAGGAGCTGTGCCTCTAAGGACAGGGGAGGCTGGGATTTTGTACTTTCACTCCACTGTGTGTCATTGGTGGGGCTGGGGGAAAATCCTCCTGTGAGGACGGAAGGTGAGTCTGGGTGCCCAAACCTCCTTACATCCGTGGAAGTGCAGCCCGTGCTGGGGACAGAGCAGGGGCACTGTCCCCTCCCCTGCCCTGTCTGGGGAAGGTCTGGCTGTTCCCAGGGGAGAGGAGGAGCGGTGGCTCATCCCTTGGTGGCAGCCCTGGCCGCGCTCCGGGGGTGTTCATCCCTGCGGGGTGGAAGGTGCTGCTGGGGCCGCTGTGGCACCTCCTCCTGCCCTGCTCTCCTCCCCTCGCTGCCTGCGGTGTCCGCAGCGATCCCACCTGCCCTGCACAGCCGGAGGGGTGCTGGGCACGGCAGGGAGCTGCTCTGGCACGGAGCACACGGAGCCGTGCCCTGCTCCCGCTGGAGGAGTTCCAGAGCGGGAGCAGGGACAGCGCGGTAGGAACTGGATCATCCTGCAGGTCTGTGCTGTGGGAAGTGGGAAGTGCACAGCAGCCACTGCGGCTGAACCAGCCCTGATCCCACAGGAGCCATCAACGCTACAGCTTCCAGGGCACAGCTCCCGGCACGGGAAACGCACGGGAGGGAGGAAATAACAAACACTTCATGCTAAAATGCACCAGAGAATGGAGTTTAACAGAAGCCTTTCCTTCCTGCCGGTGGCTCAGGGCACCGGCACTTGCAGGGAATTATCCTGGAGCCCTCTTGGTGATCTGTCTGCTGCAGGGAGTGCCGGGGATGCACTGACACACAGCCGGTGCCTGTGTCCGTCCCCGGTCCCTGCTGTGGTGGGGATCAGTGTCACATTGTCACACCGGCAGTCTGCTCCAGCAGCTGCAGTGCCAGGGGAGGGCTCTCCCGCGATACTGGGGGCTCTGCTTTGTTCAGGCCAGGGCAGAAAGGGCACTGGGAACTTGCTGAAGTTCAGCCTGCTTTTCGATTGCTATCCTTCCCTCTCATCCTTCTCTTCCTTAGGAAATGCAAGGAAAGACTTTGGGAGACACTTCCCTATCCAGGGGGAGCTCACTCGGGGTAGTGTCAGCCACCACCTTCCAACCCGGGGATGAGTTCCTTACTTGGGACTTCGGTACTCTGGCTGCTCATCTTGGAATGTTTTCCTTCATCCTGCTGGATGTTTTTCTGTACCTTTGACCACACTCTGACTTCCCTCAGCATCCCCATTCCTGCCTTTTTGATTGCATTTCATTGCAGATTTATAGGGCACCAGCAGAACCTTTGACATTTTCTTTTGGAGCGGATATACCTCTGCTACAGCATCCCAGAATAATGGCAAAGCTTTTGTAAAGGTTTTAAACCTTGTCAAGATTGACAGATTCTGCTCTTGACAAGGCTTTTTTTTACCTTCTTTCAACCAAAAACAATATGCAGGTGTTGAAAGTGGTCCTGTTTTTTCCTGCAGATTTGTGGTTACTGGTGCATATGAGAACTTTGATGGAGAAGTTGTTTTTGCACAGAGACCATCAGGGTCTTTCTCAGTTACTGCTCGTGCCAAATCCAAAGGGTTGTAAGATACAATTCCTAAAGGATTTTTTCTTGATTGGAATGCTTGCTGGTTGCTAGCAAGAAGGAATATTAAACTATTGTTTCTCATAAGATATTTCATTAAGAATCTATTTTGAGATAAAACTGGAGGCAGTTATTAAAAAACAAAGAAATTGTCTTTGAATTTTTAATGTTTAACTCTCTAAATTACTGTCAATCATTAAATCCCAGAGTGGGGGTTGGGTTTGAGGGCCCTGATGATCAGATAGTCACAAGAATTTGGGAAGATATGTTCACACACGTAAAAAAAAAAAGATTTATGGGGACTGGAGTGGAGATGTAGCACAGAGTTTTGACTCTTCCCTCCTCCTGCATTTGCATTTCCACCTATCATTACTACCTTCCCATTTATCCCAACAGGGAATACACAGAGAGACTATTTTGCCAGTGGCATCCCCAGATATTTTAAAAATCTTGGGGTATTTATTTGTTCCTGCTTCTCATTTCCCAAAATAATCATTGGTTGGTTGTTTGTGTTTGTCCTGTGTTTTGCTGGTCCTCACAAACCTCCTGGGAATACCTGATAACAAGAAATCCCTCTCACAACAGTGTTTTGTTTTCGGTGTGTGGAGCAATATCCAAGCAGGAGCAGATATGGAAACACCAGAATTGTCAGTGGGGGATATTTTCCCCCATTTCATGCAGTGAGGATAAAAACCAACCAGTTTTGGGGGAGTAGGTGAGCTCAGAGTGCTCACAGAGCTGCTGGAATTGGGCCCACTGAATTCCCAGCCCTGTCCCTGTGAATTCCCACTGGGCAGCAAAGTCCTAGAAAGTCCTTGGGCTCCCTGGTTGATTACAGCAATTAAAGACCATAAAGTGTTGCTCAAATATTACCTCAGCAGGTGACAGCAAAATCTCCTTTCTCTTGTATTTTGCTCTCAGCACGTCGAGTTTTTCGATTGCAAGGGCTCGGGGGAAGGAGCTGCTATTTGCAGCCTGCACAGCACTTGGAAAATTAGGGCTTTTTCTTCCCAAGATATTCCTAGCAGTCCCTAAGAGCTTCTTGTAGGTTCAGCACTCGGGTGATTTCAGGATTTGCTGCAAGAAAAGTAATCGGAGATCGTGGCAGCTCCTTGGAGAAAAAAAGTACAAAAATAAGAGTAGAAAATGTAAAAAAATTAAAAATGAAAACGCTCTGTCTGTAAGCCTCATTTGTCAGTGTTTAAAGCAGCCTCTAAACCTCCTGGTTTGGAAGCTTTTGGAATAAGGAGCTAATTAAAACCATAACAGCACAACACAGCCAGGCTAGGCCCAAACTCCATCAGTTGCTTGGCTGAAATGAAGCAGCGTGAAATTCATTTCAACAATGCCCTCCCAGCACCTCACAATTCCTTCCCATTCACTGCCCAGCGTGAACATTTTAAACAAAGTAATTTTCCTATGATTCTGTTGAAGATGGGAGCCTGGTTCTGGGATTCTGTGACATTCTAAACCACTTCTGTTGAAAGAAGTAAAATAAATATTCAGGGTTATTTTGGTTGTGTAAAGCCTGATGGTGTAGGAAGTGGTGACACCACTCTAGAAGAAAATCAGGACACTGTAATCATCAAAATCCTTAAAAAGATGTATATTCTTTAAATTAGCTGTTGGGATTAGGAAGAGCATGCAGTGAAAGCAGACAGGTGGCAAGGATCTTCTCAGCAGTGAGGAAAATTCCACTTCATTCCTCACATGGAGAATATCCTGAAGATTGTTGTACTGCACATCCCTGCTTTGGGGACTGAAGTATCCCATGTGTGTTTGAAAGAGATGGACTGGTTTGATTCATTGGGAAGTTGAAAAATCATTTAAGCTAATGAAGGGTGCTGCTGAACAGTCCTGCAGGAAAAGAAACTGAATTTTTGCCTTTGTTCAACCTGGAGAAGAAAAGGTTTTGAGGACACCTCTCTATGGCCTTCTAGTGCTCTAACAGGGATTGTAAAAGTGAGGGACAGGGACTGGGGACAAGGCATGGAGGGACAGGACACAGGGAATGGCTCCCAGTGCCAGAGGGCAGGGCTGGGTGGGAGATTGGGAAGGGATTCCTGGCTGGGCTGGAATTCCCAGAGCAGCTGTGGCTGCCCCTGGAGCCCTGGCAGTGCCCAGGGCCAGGCTGGAGCAGCCTGGGGCAGTGGGAGGTGTCCCTGCCATCGAGGGGTGGCACTGAGTGGGATTAAAGGTCCCTCCCAACCCAAACCCTGCTGGGATTCTGGAATTCTGGGATTCTGGGATTCTGGAATTCTGTGGCGTCTGAGAGCAGCAGGACAGGACAGGAGCAGGCCCAGCTTGGCACAGCCCAGCCTGGTTCTCCCAAAGGTGACCCAGGAAGAGAAAACCAAGCTGAGCTCCAGGAAACCAAAAGGGAAATAGAAATAAACTGGAACACAGGGAAATAAGAGGAGAAATGGGAGCTCATCCTCTACAGGTCCCAAGTTAAATGTTCCTGTTGCAGGAACAAGGAACTCGATGGAGGTGAGATTATTTTTTAAAAAGTGATCCACCCCTGTCAGCAGGAGCTCTCCATCCCAGCCAGCACAGGAGGGTGACTGGAGGTGCTTTAGGAACACACCACGTTATTCCAGCACCTCCTGGCTGCAGCCTGCATGTCTGAGAGATGCTGTGGCAGACCACATATGGCAGCCACAGACGCCTGTGTAGTTGGGAGGATGATTAACTTGAGTTTGGGGGCAGTATTTTGTAATTTATTTTTTTTTCCTGGAGACTTATGGAACATTCTTGACTTCAGAACGTGTTATGTGGGACAGACAGAGCATCCTCCTCACAGGAGAGCTCATTTAGGATACCAGGTGCACTTTTATTATCAGGTTTCATCAAACCCAACAGCAGCAGCTTCCCCAGAGCCTTGGGAAGATCATTCAATGCTTTCAAGAGCTGAGGTAATTAGGAAAAATAAAGCAGTGTCTCTGTGCTGTTGCAGCTTTAGTTTGGTGCCTTTTATCCTGGAAAAACACCTTTTTTTCTCTCCTGGGACTGCTGAATAGCTTTCCTGAAAAAGAGGGACCAGCTGCACAGGTTGAAGCAAAATTCAGGCACAAGGTGTTCAGGTGTTGATTCAGTCCCAGGTCTCAAAACCTGCATTTGGAATAAAGCACAGATCAGAGCATTCCCAGGCTGCTTTATGTCTGAGCAAAAACACAGAATTTGAAAGGTTTGTGTGTTGAAATGTTGTTGGGTGAAAACCAACAAAAGCCTGTAGCCATCCCTCTGGCTGTGATCCTCCCCTTCCCCTTGGCTCTGTGGGAAAAGTGCTTTGGGTGTTATTTTGTGGAGGAAAATCTGAATTTTTGACCTGTGAGAAGGGAAAGTTCAGAGTAGCTCATCTGTTCTCTACCTCAGGCTTTGAGTGTGTCTGCAATGCCTGCTAAGCAAAATCTTGTGCCTTGCATGTTCATTTGAACATTACCCAAAGAGATGGGAGTATTTTGGCAGTAAATAGAGATATATATTACCAGTATTTTTTTAAAACTCTGTTTCTTAAATGTAGCAACACAATCTGTGCTGAACTGAAGGCAGCTGGAGAAAGGAGATAGACTGCAAGATTTGAAATCCAGGGTAAAAAAAAAAAAAGAGATCAGGAAATGTTGGAAGAATTGTCCTATTTTCTAACAATTAGTATTCCCAAAGAAAAAACATGTTCTAACTACCTAATAATTTCCAAATTGCTGAGACACCTAATGAGTTGTCTTAAATAAATTTACCAAACATATAGAAGGAAATAATTGCTGAGCATTTGATTCTGAAATCACAGCTCCATGCCAAGCTGTTGTGCAGCTGCCTTGTGTGTGTCGGGCGTTCAGCACAAAATCATTTCCCTGGGAACTGAACCTTGTCCTGGTGAGACTTCAGTGCCACATCCACACGGGAATTTGTGGAAAAGTCCCACTGAACCTCCTGGCTCCTGGAGCTCCCTGTTTAACACTGCAGTAGCTGGAATGCATTTTGTAATTCAGGGGGGATGTTAATAATTCCAGAGCATATTAAAGCAAAAGAGGGGCTGTGCTGCCAGCGTGATCTCTGCACCCCTTTCCACATGGGAATAACTGCTTTGCTTTCCTGCTGCTCCCATGGAATGCTCCCCCCAGCCTGGGGAGGACTCTGCAGTATTTCACTGGGCACACACAGATTTTCCTGGCCCCGGTTTCCATTGCAGCACAGCAAGGTTTTCACGCCAAAGGAAGAGATCCCCACTGTTTTGTATTTGCCTTTTAATTAATTACATCACCTGCCCAGTAATTAAATTTAGCTGCCCACCCTGAGTGCTGGGATGAGATGAACACCAACTGTGGTGGCCACTGGTATTTAAAATGTAGAGGTTTCTTAAATCCTCAGCTTCTGGTTCTTGTTTTCATGTAAAAATGAGTTAATTGTTACTTTCTGTGAGCCCCATCTCGACGACATCCTTCTAGGAGTAACCTGCGAGTTAAACCTGCTCTTGTGCACCTGGACCAGGGAGATCTTCGTGTTGGGGCTTGGAGTGAGCTGCTCCCCAAGGAGTAACTCTGCTGTGGGTTTTGTGGGGTTTTTGAAGTGATTTCTGGAACACCCGTGGCATATGGCAGCATATGGCCCTGCAGCCATCCCTGTGCCTGTTTGTTCTCCTTGTGCTGTGTCAGGAGCTCTGTCAGGGCTCTGGAGCTCGGCACGGAGGGATGTGGCCTCGATTCTCCCAGGAACTTGCAGAGGGCTGAGGACACTTGGGCTTTTTTAGAGCTGAGGCTCCAGTTTGTGATGAATTTGTGTTGGGGGAAAGGGATGGGCTGATGGAAGCATCCTGCCAGTGAAAGGGCTGGGAGTGCTCAGCCTGAGGAAGAGAAGGCTCTGGAGAGAGCTCAGAGCCCCTGCCAGGGCCTGAAGGGGCTCCAGGAGAGCTGCAGAGGCAGGGAGGGACAGGACACAGGGAATGGCTCCCAGTGCCAGAGGGCAGGGCTGGGTGGGAGATTGGGAAGGAATTATTTTCTGGGAAGGTGATGAGGTTCTGGCACAGGTTTCCCAGGAAAGCTGTGGCTGCCCCTGGATCCCTGGAAGTGTCCCAGGCCAGGTTGGAGGGGGCTTGGAGCAGCCTGGGCTTGTGGAAGGTGTCCCTGCCCTGGAACAAGATGAGCAGTAAGGTCCCTTCCACCCCAAACTATCCTGGGATTCCATGTCTGCTAAAATATGTTTAGTTGAGTTCCTGACCGATTTAAAAGCATTGGAGCAACCTCTGATTCAGCTGTTTGGTCTCCTGGGTAATCTCTGAGTTCAGGACCTTTAGGATCTTTGGGAATGTGGCTCCCTGTGTCTTGCAGGATGAGACTGCCTTGAGTATCCAAAAACCTGTTGGGAGGCTGGGAGGTGCCAGGTGGGATTGGTGTTGGGGAGAGGAAGGAAGAGGAGCACAGGAGGAGAGGATGGGCCAGGAGAGTTTTTTTCCCCATGACACGTTCCATGCCGGCCCCAGCTCGGATATTGTTCCAGCTCCATTCCCAATCACTGCCTGCCTGGGGGAGCCCCTCAGCGCTGTGAGTGCAGAGTGAACTCTGCTCCTGCACTGACACCTCTCCTCTCTGCTGTTCTCAGCCGAGCACAGCGTGTGTGTGTGAGCACAGAGCCCTCAGCCTGCCCTGGCACGGCCTCTGCCCGCTGTGTGCCCGCTGTGTGCCCATCCCAGCACACAGGAGCGCGTCCCAGCGGGCTGGCCGGGCAGGGCTGCTGCAGGATGGCACTGACGGAGCTCTTCCTCAGCAGGGATGTTTTCTCAAAGGCTCTCCGGGTCTGGATGGACCCCAGCACCCTAAATCTTTCCAGGAGAAGCTCCCTGTCATCTGGCTGATTGGAGCTGCTAATGGATTGCTGCTTTAATTGCACAAGCAGAGTGACAGAGCGTTCCTTGGGGGTGGAGGGAGAGCAAGCCGGAGCTGTGGATTTACGGCGCCTGGGGAAAAATCATTTGCAAGCACAGTAAATCTTTATTTTCTAGCTGTAACAGCTAAAGGTTGATTATTCCTTCAGTGAACACAAAGGCTGGAGGTTGTAGTGTCCAGGAAGAGGATTCATGTCACCTCTTCCTCCCTAAAATGCTGGGGCATCCCCATTCACCAGGAATATTGTGTCACCCTTTCCACCTCGGCACATGTCCTCCTGCAGCCTCACGTGTAAGACCAGTCAGGGAGCAGGGGAACAAAAATAAACAGACCACTGTTCTTTGTGTTTTAACCTTCTTCCTGGCATTTTTGGGATCGCTTCAAACCTCTGCGTTTTAAGCTGAATTACATTAGTTGATGAGAGAGGGAGAAAATAAATAATAAATTGCACAAAAGATGAATTCAGTGGAGCCCAAAGTATAAAGGCTGTGAAGTAAGCAATGAGTCTTTCATTGCCTTGAACAATGGAATTATCTAGAAAAGCCTGTTTCTTTTAAATTG
This sequence comes from Prinia subflava, assembly GCF_021018805.1. Lineage (NCBI taxonomy): Eukaryota > Metazoa > Chordata > Aves > Passeriformes > Cisticolidae > Prinia > Prinia subflava. Next base: position 37,836,606 of record NC_086252.1, on the reverse strand, counting down.
CCAAATCTGATGTCACTTGAACTCACTGAAGCCCCACTTGAAAAGTTCCTCTGTCTCCCTGAGGGTCATGGAATTGGGGTTAGGTGAGGGTGGGATTGATAAATAGTCCTCAAATATTATGTGTGGAACCGTGGGCACAGGTGATATCCCCAAATGACCAGGCTGCTGCTCTAAGCAGTGTGAAAATGAAGAAGTTAAAGGGTCTTTTTACAGAATCCCAGAATCACCAAGGTTGGAGAAGCCCTCCAAGACTGAGACCAAGCTATGCCCAAACTCTCCCCTTGTCCCCAGCCCAGAGCACTGAGTGCCACATCCAGTCCTTCACTGGACACCTCCAGGGATGGACACTCCACCACTCCCTGGCAGCCCCTTCCAGTGTCTGACCACCCTTTCCATGAAGAAATTCTTCCTTTAGGAACATCTTGGTGTGCAAAAAACCATGGGAAATGGCTTTCCTCTTTCTTTTCCTCTCATTCCCCATTGCAGTTTCAGCAAGTAGGAGCTGTCAGAGCAGAACTCACTGCACTTAGTGCTAAGCAGACAGCACTGTTTGTGTTGGATTGTTGGGCAATATTCTGTCAATATTCCACAACATTTCTGGCAATATTCTGATCTTCAATCAAACATTTCAAACAGAACCCATAATTCAGTATAAGTTTGGCTCCTCTTCTGCCCCTCTGCTGCTATTTGCAGAGCGGTGCCTGGTTTTCAGCGTGGTGCTGCAGCTCAGCACCGTGTGAGTCACAGTCCTGGGGCTGCATCTTCCCCATCAGCCACTGCTGTGGGAGCAACCTGGGAGCGCCGGGATCATGCGGATGTGACTGTGCCAATCCCGGCGCTTGGCACACGGGCACTGCTCAGCCCCACTGCAGCCGGGGGTGGCCTGGCAGCGTCAGCTGCTCTGCCTGAGCCTGCTTCCTTCTGACAGCAGTAAATAAGGCACTGTCCAAACACACTCCAGTAAAAACCAGTACGGGCACTGTGTGTCTGGCACAGGGGTCTGCTCCGTTAAATTCCCTCACTGAGCTGCGCTGGATCACATCACGCCTGAGGGAATAAACAGCCAGCAGTGCCCCAGGGGTGCCCAGGTGGGCAGGAGACCCCTGGGCTGTGCCAGCCCCGCTGTGACACAACCCTGGTGTGACACAGCCCCAGGGCAGTGCCCGGCCCTGTGCTGGCACTGCTGGGGCACCTCCAGGGCTGGGGACAGCTCTGGGACTGGGGGGACACTGAGGGGCTGGAGCAGGGCCAGGGAAGGGAAGGGAGCTGGGAAGGGGCTGGAGAATTCCTGAGGGAGCTGGGAAGGGACTGGAGAATTCCTGGGGGAGCTGGGAAGGGGCTGGAGAACTCCTGAAGGAGCTGGGAAGGGGCTGGAGAACTCCTGAAGGAGCTGGGAAAGGCTGGAGAATTCCTGAGGGAGCTGGGAAAGGACAGGAGAATTCCTGAGGGAGCTGGGAAGGGGCTGGAGAATTCCTGAGGGAGCTGGGAAAGGACAGGAGAATTCCTGAGGGAGCTGGGAAGGGGCTGGAGAATTCCTGAGGGAGCTGGGAAGGGAATGGAGAATTCCTGAGAGAGCTGGGAAGGGGCTGGAGAATTCCTGAGGGAGCTGGGAAGGGGCTCAGCCTGGAGAAAAGGAGCATCCAGAGGGATCTTTTCCCTCTCTGGGATTCCCTGACAGGAGGGGACAGCCGGGGGGATTTGGGCTCTGCTCCAGGGCACAGGGACAGGAGGAGAGGGAACGGCCTCAGGCTGGGCCAGGGGAGGGCAGGGGGGACAGCAGCAGGAATTCCCCATGGAAAGGGAGCTCAGGCACTGGGAGGTGTCTGTGGTGAGGCCTGGCTGAGCGCTGTGCCTGCTGAGTTCCCTGGGCTCTGCTCCATCCCAAAGGAAGCAGAAGGAGGAGCAGGATGTGCAGCTTCCCAGCTGGGAAAAGCTGAGCTGCTGCCAGCCTCTAATGCCACTGTTCAGCCTGGGGATGCTCCACTTGTTTCAGCTCAGGACCCTGAACTCCTGTATATTCCCAGCTCTTCCCAGCCTTTCCTAGCTCTCCGTAGGTCCTGGAAAGAATTTTCTGGTGTGTTAAAAATCTCAGCTGTGGGTGAAGCTCCTGTTGGCAAATCTGTTCTTGGCCTGGAGGAAATCTGCCTTTCCCAAGCCAAGATACGAGTATGGAACAAGGGAAGGGCACAGGCTCCTCAGTGGTTCTTAGCCAGAAGATGGATATGGAATTCTTCTGATGGATATGGAATTGCAGGGATGGATCCACAGGGGTGGACAGGGATCCCCAGCAATGGCCATGTATTCACAGCAGTATTTAAGGAAATGTGACTTTACACAGACAGTAAGAATATTGACTTTGACAGTGCCTGTGCTGCTGGGTATAAATCAATGTAAAGAAAAATAATAATAATAAGGATGGAATGCTGTGGAGTGGCTCTGTTGGAACACACAGAGGCACAGATGAGGAGTGATCATTCCCTGTTGTGCAGGGTTAAAGCCCTGTTTTCCCACTGGCCCCACACGCAGAAGGATTAGGTGTGTGGCATGCTGGCATCCAGGGGTTGCCAGGTATCCTGAAAAATATCCAAAAAATGGCAAAATATCCAACTGTGGCAGCACCTTCTTTCCTCCCTCACAGACTGCTGCTCTCTGCTGCTGTCTGAACGTGCTGGTTTTGTGTCATATTGATACAGAGCTGTTGAGCAGCTTTAATAATGTCATTTTTTGCCACTTACTCCCCCTGGAAGCGCAGAACAAAGCTCTGTGTGAATGAGAACAAAGCCCTGACACAATGGAGCGTATTCATGGGGAGGGATGATTCAAACCAAGCTTTATAATTCCTTAATTATATTTGATGTGACCTAACCCTTGACAATCCTGAGTCTGAGGTTGTCAAACAGGATATGAATATCATAAAGACTTTTGGACGGTGCCCACAGCCGAGCTGGGTTTCACTGTGTCAGTAAGAAAGTGAAGGAGATTTTTGGCTTTGGAAAACCCACTCAAAAAAACAAAGAAGAAATAAATGACTTTAAAAGTGTTTTTTCAGTCTGACTGGGGAGGGGATTTCTGCTCTTTACCTGTGTTTTCTTAGTGACCTGGATTTCCTTTCAGGGCTCAGCAGATTCGTACACGAGCAGA